>NC_142394.1:6432500-6517500 GCF_059441095.1 Idiotropiscis lumnitzeri | reverse complement strand
TCCACTAACAATCCAGACTAAACCTAACGCCTCTCAGACATGTAACACTTGACTTTCAGTCGATATACTGTATATCGCTTCAACGCGTAGTAGTTCATTGATACCAACGTACAACTTTGCTCTGAGACAGCACATCAGCACCATCTTGTGGCAAGTTGAGTATTTCAAAATAAGCACAAAAATGCCAATCTGGAAGATTTTCAACAAATGCAAACACGTAAAATGGTAAATAATAGACTGTGAATATGTACGGGATCACGATGTACGTCACCGATTGGAGTAATTAATTGCAATTATGTCGTGTATACGATCAGTCCACTTACATTGCTGAGCATCAGATTTTTATCCCCATTTGGAATGTCCTGATTTCAATCCACGGATATATGTACAAGATATGTTTTTTTATTCCTTACTCTGACATGATATATAGCCAAATTGTGCCACTTGGGAGATAATAAAATCTGAATTTTGACTCACATGCAGAGTAAAGCCTGCAGAAATAGTAACAATGCTGTCTTCAGTCTCGCTAACTTCTATTTAATTTATAGATGCTACTACTGTACATAACTAACCTAGGGTTATAGTATGAAATTTCTGTTTCGTCAGTCTCAGATTTCTCAGACTTGTCTTTTTTGTAGCTGTTGTCTTTTTTTTCTTATTCGTAGCTCGTAAAACTTCCAATTAAAGAGTGTAAAACATTTGTTAAGCCCAACCAGCACTTTAGCTGCCCTTCTTCTGTCTACACCTGCCCTTAATATTCCTTCCACAACTGTGACACATACTAAAATCTAGCTTTTTTTCTTTTTTAACAAATTAAGACTTTTTTCTACTGTAGGTGTGATTCACATGCCTTCTGCAAGTCCACCTGCTCTCCTCAGAACTAAGAAATTAAGTTTATTTGAATCATTTCAGGCTCGTGTCAAGCTATATTAGATTCTATAATTTTAGTTTGCAAGAAAAGGTTCACAGAGGA
Source organism: Idiotropiscis lumnitzeri (assembly GCF_059441095.1). Classification (NCBI taxonomy): domain Eukaryota; kingdom Metazoa; phylum Chordata; class Actinopteri; order Syngnathiformes; family Syngnathidae; genus Idiotropiscis; species Idiotropiscis lumnitzeri. The sequence continues at coordinate 6,516,527 of NC_142394.1, read as the reverse complement.
CTGCCATCAAAGTTCAGAGTATGCAAACCAGGAAAGGATAATATATCAAAGCAAATGTCAACATTTATTTGCATAAAATGTTCATGCTCTAATTTGCTCATGAGCTAAGCTGCATCTTGAGTTGAGGTATGGTGTGGAAAAAAATATTGAAATTTTAGTGAATGTTTGGATCAAAATCAAACAGCCTGTTAACGGTCAGTCATCACAGACTTGTGCTTAAGTGTTCAAAGGGTGACCATTTCACAGGGATTACACAGCGAATATAGGAATAAAAATTAAAAAAAAAACGCACTGCGTGAAATGCAGAAATAAAATTGGCAATGTAGAGTACCGTGCAATAAAGAGGTCCGGGCGACCATTAGATTTGTTCTTTTAGCATGTAGTTATGAGGACCATTTATAGGTTGTCACTTCATGGAGTGCAAACTCTAGCAAAAACAACAAACAAACTGTACTATACTCTACATTAATAAATTGTGTCTTGATTATGTTCTCAATTGTTCTCCATTGATAGACAACCTTATGCAACGTCATGTAATACACTAAAAAAGGTTTATGTCAACCAAAATTAAATTGTGGTTAAATTATAAACGGCGCTATCTGTGCTATATTTATTCCTTACTATCCATTTCAACAACTTGTGCAGTGTTTGTTTATTGATTAGCTCAATTATTTTTCCTCTGCATGTTTTGTGTACAGCATTTTTTTATTGAAGGAATGAATTTAAAAATGATTGACGTAATAATGATGTGTTGTCAGGGTCTGTGTTCACCAAGCTTTAGGAAGATACAAACCTTTTGAAAATAGGATAGAGATTGTGAATGTCCTGGGGAGATCTCTGGTAAATTATAACCTCCGTGCATTGGATGAGATGTGTCAAACAAATGCCTTTCTATGGGAGAATATGGGCGTGGCGTATGCTAATTGGAGCGCTGTGCGCACACAGGGATTTTGTATATAATTTCAACTTGTGTCCAAAGTACGAACTTTTCTACGCACTTATTAGTGAACGAGGCCGATTAATACGTTTTTAAGGTAGACTTTTTGGTGCAGTTCTTCTGCGGGTGCTGCAAAAGGGACCAATTTTAAACATTTAATGTTGTGACATTTGGCTCCTCCCACGAGTGGCAAGTCACTCGTATTTGTCTGCATTAGGTTTTATGCAGAATGCCTTTATTAACTTAATACTTATCTGGGCTCAAGACCAGTCCTAGACAGCTACAAGAATGCGTGTCGAGGCAGTGGTAAAGGTGATGGCATAATACTGCTATATTATCAGAGCCGACTGGATCATTTAACCATTACATAATTATGAAATGCTTCAAAATTATTTCCACTCTTGACTTTGCATTTTCCATCTTAATGCATCATTTACTTGGTGGAAACAATTCCTCTGTCTGATGGAGCAACTCTGACTGACATGGAGGCAGGGGAGGGGTCATCAGCTCCAATCTCTCTATCGCTACCCGTGAAGCTTGTCAGGCATGATGTTGGAATCCAAGAAGACATTTCACAGGTGAATTCACACTTAAACAAGGGCACACAGGGAGGATCCAGGGCAATGATGAAGGGAGGGGAGATTGAGAGCAATGGCTGAGAATTTCTACAAACAATTGCTGTCTCTCTTTCTCTTTGTCATCAACTGCTTGTAGAGCTGAGAATCTCCCAGGCGGTTACACTCTGGTTCTACATGGCTGACTTCCAATTGGAATACCATTACACATGGTCAAACGCGCACACAGACGCATACACACACTTAGACGAGGGGATACTCATATGGCACACACATCTGCAATGAAACCACTGGATCAATCGCAGACAGCAAACCTGTAAATAGACAAGGAGGGAAGCGTCTTTTTCCATCTCTGTGTCAATGCTGGCCTTTCTTGACTTCTCTGTCTTTTGATTGTCGGCTGCATGAGTGTGTTTTTATTCCTGCCGTTTCTTTTCCCCGACAAGGACACGTGTCACATGAGACAGGGTCAGCATGATTTGTATCACCTGGCAAGCGCACGGTGGAGTAGGGTTGATTTGTAATGCATTTTGACCCTCTGTCTTTGATTTGTGACCTTCTCTGTCTGCACCGTCTTGTCGCTGTTGCACGTTTTGATTTGTCGCACTTGGATACGAGCATGTTGAGACAAGTCGGGCATACTGTAGACGCCCGACTAGTGTCCTTCAGTAAGTGAACAACATTACATTACATTTTGCTCCCTCCGAATGCATTTTTATCTGGTCTTGTTGAGTTAAGTCAATGATGATTAATATTTATACACAAACAAAACCGTTTTAACCTAATATCGGATAAGGAGAGTGAGAATGAATGCATTTAGGAGCTATATGACAAAAGAGCCCAAGGAAAGTGACTACAAACTAATTGCATGCACATTTTTTCTTTCTTTCTTCAAAGTGTAAGATCAAATGTACCATGTATCATAAGGGTTGTTTTATTATTTTAGCTGCTCAAATATTAAATACATAATATTGCAGGCACATTGGTGCCAAACCAATTTTAAAACCACACACGAAAAATAGACATGGTAAATATAGACTCGGTAGCAGAAGACAAAACTTTTACAAAGGCAAACAGTGAAGCGTGAGAGTCCAAGCACATTTGCAAACCGGTTGTAGAGACACAAGAAGAAGAATGTTGGAAAGAGGTGCAAGCGGCATAACTTTAAGATAGACTCAGAACTAAAAAGAATAAAATAAAATAAATGGGAACTATTTACTTCCGCATTGTTTAGATTTTAACTCATCTGCAACATCAACACGTTTCTTTTCAACCCAAGATGGGTTTACAGGACTTTCTTCTGCAGTCCAAAAAAGAGTGTACTATGGTTACACAATAATCAATGATCAAGCTAATAAGACAACGAGGGCAGCTTCAGATGCTATTAGTGCAAACAGTGGTTTTCCACACATTTATTAATTGCTTCATAAGCTATTATATACAGGCAATACCAAAGATTGCTTCTTCAGTTACGTCAAGAACATCTTGGGATGTGGATGGTACTCCAATTCCAGTTCCCAAGTACTTTTTAATCGCTCCAACAGCCAAAGATATAATACATTAGCCTACATTATTATCAATAAGTGTAAGGAACCTAAATGTGTTTAATAACAAAAAGCCGTAACTTATTATTTATTTATAATTTAAATTTACTATAGAGGCATTAAATTTTTGAAGTAAGCAAATCTAAACAATAAATACAAACGAGCATAACCCAAAAAGCCTAATGCAAGATTTAACGTTACAGGAGCTCTTTAGTTAATGCTAGCTAACTCTAATGTTCCTAAAAATTTAATAAATGGGCACTACCATTGTTTACACACACTTGTAAGCACGTCGCCTCGTGGACCAATCATCGCAAAGTGTGAATTAGAGTCATTCATTGGTGTGCACCTGACAATGCATGTGCATGTAAGCGATGGGATGTATCGGCAATGGGTTGCCAGATCGATGCCTTTTGGTGAAGACGGGGGCCCTACATAGCTGCGTAATTGTACGTATAGGGAGCTGTGGTTCTGGCTTTGTCACAATTTCTTAAAGCGCAGTAGAACCAAATGAATAAGAACTTCCAGAACATTTGCACATTACATTTCAGCAGCCGGCATTTGGATGACAAACTAACATTGGTCGCTGTCATACCCCAGTCCATGAACTGGATTTACTCTCCTTATAAAAGACAATGGCTGCTAAATGCCATATCTCTCTGTGATTGAGTGTGCCTGAGTGTATGTGAGTGCATGCGTGTGTGCGTGCTTGCACATGTGCAGGCTGTTTATTGTCCATTACAGCCATTCAGACGCTCAAGAGTCTGTAAGAAAATGGAAATGCCAATCTCACCGCCTTTCTTTCTGTTTTTTTTCTAACTCACTCTGACAGTAAACATGCAGACAGATTTTTACTCGCTGGTCGCTTTATTACTGCACTTGATTTATCAGCGGCACTTATTCAATATGACCTTTGACGAAAGAGGGTGGCGATCTAGAGAGGAGGAAAGGCCAGCAGTCTGGAAATGGATGGATAGGAGACTATGAGGGCTTGTGGACAGTATGTATTACATTGGATCATTTGCAAATATCATGAAATCTTTTCCACTTTCCTTTCCCCAAAAATTGACGTGCAACAATAAAATAGCTAAGTGTCCTATGGGGAATAGGAAACATGTATGCTTAAACACAAAGTTATTTGCTATTAAACAAAGACATTTAGTGAAAGTCAGTAAATGTACTCGAAAGGCGAAGAAGGACTTTCCATTGCCAGCTTGTGTAGATAAAGGAGGCCCTATTTGGCCTGTTCACATGCTGACCTTATCGCTTGTGCCAACTCTAGCAAATTATCGATAAATCACTTCATTAAATCCAGCCGGCGTTATTGTTGCAATGTACCCAATACATCTCACAAAACGAAATGAGTAACACCTGCATTTCATTTAGTCAATTAACCTTCATCCCACCATAGAAAATCGTATGAAAGTTTGTTTATTTCGATAAGAATATAAATTCAACTAGCATACGCCAGCAGTTTCAAAGATAAAGCTCTCTCCAATTACATGTTCTTGATCATCGTGAAGGAGAAATATTCATTTATACTTTTGTGTCCCTTTTTGTGTATACCTAATTGTATTGTAAGACAGACTGCAGAAATGCATATTGGTGATTCATAGGTGGCGAAATATTTAGTCACATAATTAGAATTAGTCTGCTCAGTGATTTGATCACACACACAAAAGGTGGAGCTTTGTAGTGTTGACGAAGTAGTACTGCATGTGTCATGTTCATATCCGACTTTTCCTGGTATTTTAAAATAGTTCTCTCAAATGCCATGCCTTCCTCCATTTTAGGATTTCTTCTTCTACTGTAAGCAGCACTTCCTGTTTACAGCCAGCTTTGCGCCTTGGTCAAAATGTGTGTGTACTGCACAGCAACAAGCAACGTTCAGAGATGCATCAGGAAACTTTTTGAATAGATGTGTGATATCAATTATGACACCTCCTTTTCAATACGTGACTTGTAAAGGATCGATATAGAACAATATAGTACTGTATCGATTATTCGACCTACTGTTTTTTTTTGTGTTTTTTTTTAGGAGGGGGTATGTATTGTATTGTTGTAGAGACTTAAATCATGTTTTATTTACCAACTTGGCATTTTTGCTCTTCTCTATTTTATACTCCGAGCTCATTGGTTCTTAAATTTGTTGGCTGTATTGAACTACCCAAATTTCATACATGCATTTGCGGAACCCGCCATAATTGGAAAAATGCAATGTATTTTTTTTTTGTCTAATTGAAAACGGGTATTTATTTGATCAGTGTAGAAAATGAAACATTGATCAGTTGGACACTCAAAAATTTCACTGAACGGATATTCACCTGCAGTCAAAAGTGGACCAATCCACTACTTGATTCAATTTGACCCAAATTTCTGAATTGCGTTTGCAGAAAAAAAAAATACCCAAAAATGTTTAGTGTTGTACAAACAGCCACAAAACCACCCCACGTAAACTCAACCATACCTTCACCCCCAGAAAATGGTCTGTTTTGTGCAAAACAGTGCTAGAATGTGGGTCAAATTGACACAATTGGTGTAGTGGTCTGTTTTTAACCCAAAATTGAAGCCTTTCTAGATTTTTCTTAGAAGTTCTTCTCAGATTTTGTGATGGCAAAAGGCTGAGAGCGTTGTTGTTCTGAAGAGTTGTCATAAATCACATGAGTGGGCTGAACGGAAAAGACACATACAGACAGAGACACTGTATTTGTCTTGATCTCCGTTGATCTCCCTGAGACTGACTAACCAAACCCTGGGGTTCGATCGAACCCCAGATAAGAACTGTCCCCCTTGGCCAGACAGAATAAAAAAAAAAATAGTGATTAAGAACTTGATTGTGTTCAAAGGCACTAACTATATATTTCTTTCTGCTAATGGCAGCTTGAAAAGAACAGAAATCAGAAGATCCCTTTTCAATACTGTTTATCCTCATTAGAATCATAGGGCAGTTTAGCAGCTAGAAGCCTATTCCAGCTGACTTTGGGCAAGAGGCGGTATACAATTACTATGGCAATGAGAATCATTGGCGGGTTTGTGTCATATATGTCTGAACTCCGCATCTTATAATCACACCATATACAGTATCCAATGTTCACTCTCAAGTTGAACGTAAATAAATTATAATCCAATCCAAATCTTTACTCTGCATAATCATATGCATGGTACCATTTAATGCAAAGCAACTGGTCAATCGCAGCATCACAATTGCTAAGCTCCTCCTCAATCCAAACACCTGAGAGGCACCCAAAATGATTGCTCTTCTAACAATCAGCTTTAAAGTCTCACCACCTGAGGGCAACCCCCCTCAAAACACCAAAAAGGCAACCTTATTAACTCATTCATGCTAAGGATAATAAAATGATTAAAATTGCTCCCTCAACCTTCGACTTCCTACAACTCCTTTTCAAACAAAACCATTCAACTAAAGCTCCGTCTGAACACCATTTCCGGTTGAATGATCAAAAGCCTTATCTTAACGAAGGTCATTGTTTTTCGCATATTTTTTGAAATACAGTCCTTGCATTATCATGTATAATTATGATGCATATGAACTTTAAGATGAAAGTGTCTGCCTGTGAGTGTGAATACATAATGCTACCGTTGGACCCAACAGGGCAACTTCTTTCTCTTTCACAGGATCTGCACATAGCTAATTAACAGGTGTGCGCAGAGGGCAACATGCAGGAAAATGTATAGATAAAAATGAAGAGAGGGAGCACGATGGAGAGGTAATTGGTGCACCTGTCCCTGAGAAAAGAGACTTCTATATGCGACCACACACACAAAGTGAAGAAACTGTGACTGATTCTGTGGACGTGTCGTTTAAAATTAACACAGTGATGCGTGGTGTGTGTGCCTGACCATGAATGCCTGTGCGTCAGTATTCAAACGAGAAAAATGTCCCCAAGATCCTTTACTGGAAAGTTGAGAATGTCTAAGGTGTAATGTGCCAACTGAATAGCTTGTGTAATTGTGTGTCTTGGAAAAAAAATACCGCTTCAACTGAATGACACTATGAAAAGAAGGATGCCATCCATCCATCCATTCTCTATGCTACTTATCCTCAGGAGGGTCACAGGCGCGCTGGAGCATATCCCAACTGACTTTTGGTGAGTGGCAAGGCACAGGTTGCCCGCCAAGGATGCATTACAAACATTCATGTAACAATGTGTCAATGTGGAAACAGACCAGTATTCACACATGTTACAGATCTCCCAAAAATAAAAAGCTGAAAATTGAAAGGCCAGTTTCATCATCATCATCATCATTCCAGATGTGGTATTCACAGACACTTCAACAACTTAATTTGCGGCTATTCTGGACAGCTGTGCTAATACTGCTTTCATGATATATTTCTGCAAGAAACTCAACGGTAAGGCTGATGATAAAAAAGCAATAATGCAGCGCTGATGTCAAGACATTGCTGGACGGTCACAGCACTTCAATCCTGATTTATCCATCGCTTCTCAAAGGCCCTACGGAAGAATATTGGTTGTTGGGGTTGGAAGCCCTATTTGTTTTCTTCCATTATCTTTTGTTGTCTTGCCAATCATGCCCATAGAATCTAACATAGGGATTCCTGAACCGTGCTAGCTAGGGCAGTTTGGAATAAAAATTACAGCTTTACCGCTGAAACGATTTGACATTAGAGGAAGGGACATTAAGAGTGAAAAATCTGAAGCTACTGTGGAGACAAAAGAGTCAGGTGTCACAGTGTATGGTATGCAGTGAGGCCAAGGATAACAACTGTAAGAAATACTTTTGTTTCAGAATATACAAAGTTTTTTTTGCACATTTCACTTTGCATTTTGGCCTTTTGTTCAAAAACAAAGTGCACCATTTTGGTCTAATTTTGGAACACTGCCACCAGAATGAAGACTTTCCAAAACTCTTGCATCCAGCATTTGTGTGTCGATATGGTTCAGGTTTTTGGTTGCCTTTTTTATCATCTGAGATGTGTGACATCATTTCATGTATTTAAACCGTATTAAGAGCGGAACATGTTTCACTGTGTACTGATTTTTTTAGTCATTTTCTTTGATTCTGTTAAAGAGAAAATAAATTTTAAACACAATCTTTACAATATTTTAGATGCCGCACCACCAGTCTACACACGGTATTGCATTTCTAACAAGACATCAGTGACATCACAGTTAAAATGCTTGCAAACGTCACATGGCCAAAGTCAAACAGGTGAGCCGCAATTGGAGGTGACCTGAGCAACTGTGAGGTCATTTTTAATCGGCAACAATTGGCAAAATGGCCGCCCCCTGAGATGAATAAAAATGGGTGGATTTTTCTGCTTGATTCAGATTCTATCCATCTCCATCCTTTTTCCAAACCACTTATCTTCACTAAGGTCACGCGGGTGCTGGAGCCTCTCCTAGGTGTCATTGGGTGGTAGGCGCGGTCCACCTTGAACTAGTTGCCAGCCCATCAGATAATTCATAGTCCACATACGCATTATTAATCACAAAATCATGTTTACACTAGTGGAGCCACACAGAAAATATTGTAAATATTTTTTTACTTGACTTTCCCTTTAAACATTTTGAAATTAGAAAAGGCTGCTTGAACGTATAGGGACAATGGGAATGTCAGATTAAATTACGATTGACGGCCTACATCTGGTCTGGAAGACCAGCATAACTACTAAAAATTCTATAATATATTCCTACAGCGATGAAAGATTTGACACACAACACATATAAAAGTTGCACACAATCCACATCGTTATGGTGTTAGGGCACAGTTGTACCATGTTCCATTCCTGCCATACAAAAATGCTTTCATCCTGCCAGCTTCCCCTTTGAAGAACAATGAAAGCATTGTACAGAAATGGTTGTTGATCTGCAGCGATCAATGTTTCATATCTGTACGAAATGGGGTGAAAAAAAGAGACAAAGCTTTCCTCTCACCGTATTGGATGCCCAATTGCACATGTATGTGTTGTGTATTTGTGTGGGAGTTATGTTCACAGAACGGCTTTCGCTCCCACTGAGAGTGTAAGTTAGATCCGGGGCTTCTCTGCTAAGATTCACCAGGCTCCTCGCCAACTTTTGCTTAGTTTGACACGCTCATGCACAGTCACGCACACGCACGGAAACAATCCTCTAAATACCAAGTATCTTATTGGGTTGTGGGTGAAAATTATTTTAGTGTTTACTGGGAAGGATGTGATCACTATTTTCTTGACGTTGGTGGCTCAAATTGCTTGACACTTATTCACATACATACACCCACATTTCGAATAAGCAAGCGCTCATATTCTCGCAGAACAAGCAATAACAAGAGGCTTACAGTTTGGCTTCCTGTCTTGCGCGCACACACACACACACCTAAGTACACCCAACCACATACACGCTCACTCGTCCAAACTCTATTTATATGTGTACTGTTTTCACCAGAGATGGCCACTTTACCTTATTGTGGCGGTCCGTCCTCCGTCAAGACCTGGGCACCCATCCGTCATTGTCCCTCTGTTATTATTCATAAAATAATCATCCTGTGTCCCCATCTGTCATTTAAAGCGCTTCCGTCCTTGCATTTCACCAGTTCGAGTGCAAATATTTTTAGGTAGGTTAGGTATGATTAAAGGGACTCATGAAAAACAGGCCTAACTTAATTGGTGGTTTTTTTCTTTTTTTTTAAAACTTTTTATCCTCCATCCAAAAAGGGTTATCTGTCCAGAACGGAATATTCCATCCATGGAACAAAATGCCCATCTCAGGTTTTCACACTGCAATTTGGCTTTTCTAGATATATAGAACAGAAACAGAACAGGTTTGTGGCCGCTGTCATTGTCAACGGACTTTTTGTTTTAATCTTGAATTCAAAACTTTGGAAAGGATTACATGCTTTGTTGAATTCGATTTTACTAACGACCAAAACAATGTTGAAACATGTCTTTTGTAACTTTTAGGCTTTTTTCACTTCCAATACAATACCGATATTGCAGCCTGGAGTACTGACCATTCCCGATATCGTCCGATAAGACATCAGCAGAAAAGATACATGCTTTCATTCATTTTTTTAGTATGAATTGCTAGAGAAGAATTGCTCAAGTCTATCTCTTAAAACAAATAACAATAGTCAGCAATGGAAAGGTATGAGGAAAATAAAACTTTTATTCACAACATTTGTGTTACATTATTTCAGCCTCACACATGAAAATGTACTGCACTTGAATAAAATAAATGCAAAATAAATCGAAGCAGGACTCAAGACTGTTTTTTACTTGTAATCTGGCACACTCAACTTTTTTTTTTGCTTGGTTGCACCAGCACTAAAGAGAGAAAAAAAATCTGACTGAATCACATTCACAGAGCTGCCAACTTACAGATATTCACTTCATGAACACTTTATGTTAATGTTCCTATTTTGTTTAAATTCTGTCAGGAACATTACAGCGAGACTGCACATGGGAGTATTTTATTATATATTTAATATTAATGCTTCAAAGAATAAATCACACCAAATTAATTATTCAACAGAGACTTTTCAAAAATGCACATTGCAAATACTTTAAACAGGCGATGAAAAGTTCATCTTGTGCAGTGGTTAGCCTCAAGTAGATTTGCATTGAAGTGTGCAGAATCAGAGCAGGTAGCCGGGTTTAAGTGATTAATAAAGTGCAACAGTCCCAAACATAACGATTCACCGCTAGTTCTTGTTCCAAATCAGCCGCAGATGCTCGTGGCGGATTGCATAGCTAGCTTAGCCAATTAGCTCAGCTCTGTAGTTACGTTTCTGTTCCGATGAACTCTGACACTTTAAGAGTCTGACAGCAGCAATCCACGGAGATCCCGCTGGTCACGCGTTCTCCTCTGGGATGTTGCAAGTGCTCGTCATCTTGTCAATTTGTACAGTAATTCAATGTCAATTAAGTCCACGCAATTATAATATCCAGCAGTGAAGGAATAAATATGATTAAACCGGAAACGGCATGTCTCGTGCATCCACACACTCCTTTACAAGGGTGGTTGTTGGGTACATGGCCATGAGCTGGAATGGACTGCTTGTCTAGGAGTGTGAATATCAGATATTTGGTATATGGACCAATAAACTCACAAACTGTTTTTTTTCTGATATTAGTATGAGCATTCAATCTTTGCACATCCTTCAGTTTGTATACCAGGCAGCAAAATGAAATTCATGGTTATTTTCATGACTTATCTAATTAAGACAATATGTGTATTTTTTTTAACTGTCACAATGAGCCAGTTATATAATTTTCATTTCATAGATAGATGTAAATGTAATCTCAGTACCCTACATAATTCTTTGAGTGCATGCCTATTTTGGTGGGTATAAGCTTTCCATCAGCCTCATCATTAATTCACTTTTTGTCACTGCAAGACATGTTATTCATTATTGTTCTGCGTTAACACATGCGTCTGTATGCTGGGCAGAAAGCTATTAATGCAGGTCCCACATGACATAATAGCATGGGGTTATATTCAACAAAAATATTTTGGAATAAAATCATAGCACATATTTACATTACTGGCACCTGCGTAAAGTCTCAAATACATCAAACATGGAACTGTTCAAGATCATCTAATGCTGCACGTGTTCGAGACAGGGTCTGGAAAGCCAGCATTAACAAACGCACGATCTTTGATTGATAGGTTAAAATTATCACATTTTCTCTTTTGTAACATGAACAATTAGGTCCAACGAAAACTCATGACTTTGTCATAGCTATAGTTACAAGCACATGATTTTATTTAGGCGTTATGATCCTGATTAGTGCTTTCCGCCTCGCATTTAAAAGCCAGATGTGTGCTAAACTATTCATCCTAGCAGATCTCCCCCAAGTGGATGTTGTCACCATAATTACATTACCTAAATTCCTCCCCCTGCTCCAGATATAATTGCTATGGAAGCTAAAAAGCCAAGACAAAGATGCTGTCACTGAAATATTAAAGATACAGTTTGTCACTTTGGGGCAATTCAAATTAGAGAGCATGCCATTTGTCTTGAGAAAAGCAATAGAGATAGAACATCTTCACTTCATATTTTAATGTAATTTAATGTGAAGTAGCCTCCAATCTCACTTTTCAAGAAACGTTGGCGTTTATACAGTTAGATCTGAAATGAGTGCAATATTCACTCATGTATATGCTCATTTGGTACATTAATTTAATGCTGGGCTTACACTTAATTATTATCACAGTTTCAGACTAAAGACTGGAACTTTGAATTTTTTCCTGTAGTCGCAGCGCATTGCCAGTAATCTCGATTGCTCAGTATAAAAAGGTAATCTTAGCGGTTTCGTAGTCCTGTTTTACAACAATCTCAAACGTGTTTGTTATGATCACGGTCTTTCAGTCTTTGCAGTGACGTGACAACTAACAATCAATAAATGAGCTCTGACAAAACCAGAAACGGGAAACTTTGCAAACAATCACGAGAACGGCATGGACGAAAACACTGGCGAAAATGCCACTGAACCTAATTGCAAAACAACTGCATTGTGGGTAAAAAAAAAAAAGCCAAAATAATCTAGTTGTAGTCTTGTAGATAGTGACTTTGTCTAACACACCACTATCACTACCTTTATGTAGCACTATCCATCCCATTTCTAAAATAGAGAGACTAGTGAAGAAACAGAAAGTTGACGGAGAGGACCGTTTTGTTTCCAGGACAAGTGAAAATTGTCATATTTCTTCACTGAAATACAAAACAACTATGCCCGTCTAGTTCGTTAAGAGACTGCGGCTATTTTTGAAGCATTCAGTATCAAGAGTTACTAGCAGATGAAGCATGCAAACTACAACAAGGTGACTAGTAACGAACGTCATGAATAATTAAAGCAACAGGAAGCTGAATGAGTTGAGACTAGTTTTCCAAAGGTCTTATCCAAATCATCTGAGATGAAAATAACATAACTTTTGATTGAAATAATATGATACAGTACTCAAAGATTGTAGTAGGGATTTTTGGGGACGATATGTATGATAAATTGGCCTACCCCATTTTGTAGCCTGGCTTGTTATTTTTTTCCGTCTCAGGTGTTTTGTTGTCTGAAATGGTGACCAAAATTAGAATGCACGTTACAACTCTTGTACACTTCTGTGGAAATATAAAAGCGTTCTGCAAAATATTTTGGATATATTGACATCAAATGTGAGCATATATGAGCAAAAACCTCAGTCACCTCCACAAAATAAAAAATGACTATGCCGGTCACTTCTCGATTTACACAGGCCGAAGCGGACAAGAAGCTTGAATGCACACACAAACCCCGGAGGCAACTGGTTGAAGTTCTCAAACGTTTAGCTTTGCTAAAGATTTTTAACTCTCTTGAGGCAGCCAGGCATGCTTGTTTCAGTAGCCGCTGCCGTGGTGTTAAAAGTAACAGCACAACTCAAGGCAGCAATTTGCTTTAGGTTGCTATAGAGGCGAGGTTAGCATAACAAAATTAGCTTCTGCCAACGCTCATGCAGTCGAGTACCTTTGAGTCCGCCATGTCGCCAGTTCATGAAGCCGTCGGCATCGACAAGCCCTGGATGTTGGCTTTTGTGTCGTTACAGCATGTGCTTTTCAATTGCCCGCTTCGGGAACATCAATGTCGGATAACGAGGTGAAATTTCAAAGTTGGACTTTGAAAAAGCCAGCATGTCAGCGCACGACCCAAGTGAGGATATGCAGTGCAGAAAATGGATTAATGGATGGTGAGACTTTGAAAAGAAATCAGTGCACCAAAGCATCATCAAGGACGCCGACTCTACAGCAGCATGTGGCCACGTTCGACATGTCATTTTCAGATGAGTGGTACAGGCGTACACCCTGCGTGGCCTTGGGGAAAAGTAAGGATTAAACTCTAATATATAACGACCTACGAAAAATGAAGCTTAAGAAAAGCCTCTGGAAATGCATTGTTTGCGTATCTGGGTGATATTAGAAACTGCACATCAGCGGCTCATTTCCTCATTCTCTTTTAAGTCTGCCATGGAAAGGCTAATTGTTTTGTGCTGTTTTCAGAAGTTGCCCTAATAGAGCTGTCCACATAAATCTTTATTTTGACATTATTCACGCCATATTTACAATGACTTTGAATGGAAAAATTGTGATGCATCCCTGGCGTGACTCCCGCCATGACATTAAGGAAGGTGGAGGGTGCATGGCCAGAACCCTTATTTCTCGGGGGCGTTTTTAAAATCATTATTTATTCAGTGATATTGCCCAAAACAAATTGATAAAACTAAAAATGCAGTTTCCCTGATAAAAAAAACATACATAAATTGAACTATTGAAAAATGGATCAACTCAGCTGGATAATCATCTTTAATATCAGTCATAGGCGTCAGCGGGCAATTAATTTGAATATAGGCTCAAAGAGGTTTGGAATTTTTACAATGACTGACACAAACTGCCTTTTCTATTTACTTGACTTGTTGATGTTTGTCACATATTAAAATTGGTCAGTAATCTGAAACATGAGTGTGGCGCATATGAAAAAACACACACACACACACATCTAAAATCAGGAAAACGGCAAATTCTATTTCACTGCACTTTATCGACCACATGCACACTTTCAGGGGAACTGAACAGCTTTTAAGAACTTGGGAAGTGTCATGTACTTTGTATTCATGCTTTATCAAGTGATAAAAAGTGAAATGAAGTGTTAAAGAGAACAGGTTACATTTCTGGATGGAATTTACGTTATAATTCAATTATGTAATGCGCACCACTGCGAAATTGAATGAACAATATCAGCTTCACAAGAAAGGCTGACTCGGCAATAATGTTGTCTGGGTTGAATTGAATGTGTTGTTTATTGCTTGTTTAGCTACCCCGAATGACCAATAAACCCCATACCATTATATTTTGGCATTTAGCCATGGCAGTCTTTTGAGAGAAAGCAATAATGACCAACTATAAGTTCAGAAAAGGTCCCCTTATCACACCTTCATTTGGGCACTCAAACAGTGACTTGCAGTCAGGTTCAGGGCTGTTGTGATTTTGATATTAGAGTCAAAATTATAAATTTTAGGGACCAAAGAGAGTTGCATAGTTTGCCATTAATTTAGTAGCTAAATATATAAAAAAAAGAAATTAATCAATTCAGCCATCCATTTTGGATTCTCTTTACCCTCATTAGGGTCACCAGTGAAATTTTACTCTTCATATACAGTGGAGGCTCTGCCTCACCAAATTCCGCTGACTGCATTTCCCTGCTATCAAAAATTGTTTTTTTTCATGTTAAATACAGGCCAAACTATTGTTGTTCAATCATATCTTAAAGTCACTCAATGTACACTGACATTTAGAATTTTATAATACTAACAAAAATGGAATGTGCTAAAGAAAATGTTCTGTCAGTCCAATCAGCCATGTCATACTGTACAAGGAACAAGGAAAAGAAGTATTTCTTTTTTAGCCTTTTGCCACTTACTCGACTTATTCACTGGAGACCATGCATCACCTCCCTTATCATCTGTGTCTGCTGGCCTCATAACTCCCCCCAATGTCTGCCACTACATCCGCCTCCAGTTCGAAAGTCTAATTGAGCCTCAGGGATACACAAGCTAAACTGATGTAGTGGCTGATGGGATTAGCCTTTCCAGCAGACCGAACTCAGTACAATCAGTACATCACACACGTTTATCATCCCGGTTGCATTTATACAGCTTCAATAAATATTCTACCACTCTCATCCGATGATGAATGGAATGGAGCAATTACTTGAAAGTCCTTAAAAAGTTTTGGAATGATTTAAAACAGTTTGAATCTGCTATTATTCTCAGAGTACCTTTTTATCTTTCTGTGGTCCACCAAAAGAGGCAAAGAATGCATGTCCCCTCAGGTAAGACTGGGTGGGGCACTGTTTTCCCTGGGGACCACAGAAAAGTGGTGCAGTGCTGTGGTGTGGCATCGGGGTTTGGTTGCGATATTGGTCAGCTTGTCTTTGGAAATGTATTTGCTATTGGGAACAGGATTCTGCAAGATACTCAAAGTTGACCCTCAATATTAATATGTGACGGTAACATGTAAACGTAATGCTTAAAAGTAATATGTAAGAATACATAGCATGTGAGAATGATATTCAAAAATGACATAAAAATTGTAACCAATGTAGTGTTTACGGATAATACTTAAGATAATTCAATACTATGCAGTACTCAAAGATTGTAGTGGCAGAGTGATGGTCTGCGCCAGCTTTCCCTCTTCAGGATCTGGATGGCATGCTGTGGTTAATGGTGCAATGCATTTTGCGGTCTACAAGACAACCCGACATGCGAACATGAAGCATAACAGCAAGCCTAAGATAGTACCTCAGCATGGCTATAAAATACTCAAAACAAGGTTTTAGAGAGGAAACCAATTGATGTTGCGGTATGACCTAAGCACAGTTCAATCTCAAAAACCCCCCAATATAATGGAGTTAAAATAATTCTGAGGAGAGGAGTGGGTCAAATCAAATTACGACGGACACTTGATTTCAGTTATTGCCACCAAGGGTGGCACAACCAGTTATTAAGTTCAGCAGGCAATCACTTTTTCACGTAAAGTCAGACAGGTTCAGAGTCGGTCCACTTCATAAATGAAATCATCATTTAAAAACTGTTTACTTGACTTGTTTTGTGATATACTTTATTAAAATTGGTGTGTGCTTATCTGAAAACAAGTGAAGGCAACTACTATTTCGCTGCATCAACCACATGCACAATCGCAGATTAACTGAAAATGTTATTTGTAATTATGCATTATCTAGTGACAAAAAGGGAAACAAAGTGTTGTTAAAGAGATCATGTTACATTCCTCAAAGAGATTTACTTTAAAATTCAATTCAGTAACATGCACTGCATTACAAATGATTTGAAACAATATCTGTTTTAGAAAAAAGGTTGACGTTGAAATGTGTCTGGTGTTGAAATATTTTTGTGTACTATGGACATGCTTGTATACAGCTCAAAGATTAGATATTAAATGAGATGGATGTAAGTTTAAAGTAAGCAGAATGGAGCACAGCAAAATAAACTTCAAAAACACATTTAATTGCCGGGAAAAAACCCCAAACAAACTTCAGTGACAATACAGCGGCATGATTATTTGTCTTGTGCACTTGTACAAATATTTAAAAATGGTCTATTAAGGGAGGACACTTTGTTTTGATAGTTTTCATAACCGATGCGGTTTATTGGTGCATTTTATGAGACAGCCTTTGAGAACCTAAGACGTATCTTGATAAGCACTCGGGATTGACCACTGTTTCTGTTCAGAATAAAGAATGTATAAAACTAAATTGTTGTGTCCTTGGCTTATTGACCTTTTGCACAATTTTCCAGATGTTTTTTTTTTCAATTGGTGTCTTTACTTCATTCCTTCTCCGACACCTGAGTGAGGGAGAAATGTTTTTTTTTCCTCCGTTCAAGATGTATAGGTCAGCACAATGGCTCACCAGGTGTCACCACAACTTGAGGTTTTGCAAAGAATGCGCCTATAAGTGGTTGTGCGTAGGTGTGCACAATTTAGCCCTGACTGAACACCCAGGTTCCATCTCTTTCTTTGTCAATCTCTGCCTCCATTTCCTCTCATCATTTTCTTTTTTTTTTTTACACTTTTCTCAATTCCCTCCCTTTTTCTGCCTCTCTGCAAGCATTTATTTGCCAAGGTGGACACATTGTTACTCAGAGAAAGGAACACACTATATATTTTTCTTACTCCCTTTCTCTGTCTGACTCGCTACTATGAATCTTGGACTTGTAGGTCAGTGTCCTACTTGCCACTACCTTGCGTTGCTATTCAAAAACATACAATGTTTTAGTACCAAAGAGAGTGTATATAGAAAAAGACTGCGATGACAGATTTGACATTTGTGTGGGATTTGAGCTTGACTGTGTCAATGTGAATGATTAGCATGAGCTGGCCAATTTATCTTAGTTTGGATCCACATTTACAATTACATGCACACTCATTCGAATACTCTTATGCGGTTCTCTTGGTTCATGTGACTTAGCAATTCTGTCCTGTGTCGCTATCTTAATGGCTTCATGTACCTGAGTGGCAGTGCTGTCAAACAGCTCATTGCCTTTCTTTGATGTTCCTGGGCTTTCTTAGAATTGCTTAGAATTGTCTCAATGCCCAAACCTTTTTTAATACCACGGTATGACATATCATTTAATAGCAACAAGCAACTGTCACACGCTTACTTTTGTTGCTGGTGCAGTGAAACCATACACTATATAATAGGATTAAATCCATAAAAGCTTTACCCTGACCAAGGTTCTACATTTTCAGCCAAAAATGGGCTACTGTGTTCATTTACACTAAGAGCGCTTCAATAACGGAAATAGAAGTTATACTATGTCAGTAGACAAACTGCTAACAGGTATCTCATTCTGATAGACTTATTAGATACAAAATGATGTGGTGTAGGAAAAATGCTGATATACATGTAAGTATTGAAACAATCATCGGACTATCACTGTGGTAGAATGTACTTCGAGTGGAAAGGAAAGGTCTGCACAGCCCTGTTCAAATGCTAGTTTGTGTGATATAAAAAGACAACAATAAATTATTTCAAACTATTTAACACCATAAATGCGACTTATAACCTGATGAGTTGAGTAAATGTATTTTTGAGAGGGATGGAAACATACAATTGATGTTCCAGAATTGTGCTGACCTGCTTTTAACAGGGTAAATGACCGTTCAAAATTATTCAAACATACAAATGTCGGTTCATTGGGAATATCAACGGGCCAATTTTTTAAATCAAAACCCTTTTTTATGTATTTTAGGTTCAGGAAAATTAAACAAGCTTGAATTTTCAATTTTAAGCAAATAAATATCTACCCTAATCTTGAATCGCCCTGTTTTCATCACCAAATGGATACTCCCTTTGGTTCATATTTTGCTGTAATGGGTCAAATGCGTTTGTGGCCATTTATCACAGATTTTGTTAATTCTCTTTACAGGCAGAACCTGTAAAGCCTTTCAATCTCCCACTTCAACCTCCCCTCAATTATTATCAAGACCCCAAGATACTGGAACCCAACTACCTGAGGTAGGATCTCCTCCTCAAGCCGACTGAGAAACCATGGTCTCCGATTTTTTGGTTCTTATTCTCATCCCAGCCACTTCACACTCGGCTGCCAACCCCTCCAACGAGAGTTGAGATCACAGCATGATAAAGTCAAAAGAAACACAATGTCGGTAGAAAGCAGAGGGGTGATACTGGAAATGAATCTGACACTGGTCGTACAAGGGACAGAATAGGATATAATACCCCATTCGCCGGGAACACCCTCTACAGAATTACCCGAGGGACAGATTGAAATCCACAAAACACATACAGACTACTTGGGCAAACTCCCATGCACCCTTGAGGACCCTGCCGAGGTTGCAGAGCTGCTACACTGCTCTACAGCCAAAACGAAAATCACGCTGCTCCTCATGAATCTGAGAAAAAGGTTCCCAGCTATGGTATCAATATTCGTCAAGAAATTGCAAAGTAGTATACAATCTAGGAGCACACACTGTAAACCAAGACGCAACGCAAGAGAAAGATTATTTTAATAAACATATGCATTTTAATTTAATATACAATCATATTTAACTATATTTAGCTATGAATGTTTGTGTTGTTTAACTTTGTTTCTTGTAATTCATTGCAAAGATGTGTAGTTTGTAATAATAATTTGTTTGCATTGTTTATGCTTTATTAAGTGTAATATGTTATACCTTTATTTTGACTCCATCCTAGGTCTTTTATTATTGACGTTTTGTTATTTGTCCATTTTTATAAATTGAAAATTAAAAGTTGAATTTCATTATTCATTTATTTATTTTAGATTTCATTGATATGAGGAGATTTTGAGCATGGTGACAATGAAAAGGAAACAGAAGGAGAGGACAGGTGTGTTGAAGCTCCTCATCTTTTATATTCAGTGACACATACTACCTGGATGGGAGCTATTTTGTACATTTGAAAGGCGCAGTACTCAGTGCACACTGTTAGTAAATTGGGTTGTTCATTTATTTACTTTTGCACACCACGCACAACGCTTCAATATATCTGGCCCAAACACACTGTCCAAATGTTCCCCTTTCCCATTGTGGCTCGCTAGTCAAAATGTTTGCCCAACCCTTGCCTAGAGAGTCACGTTATCGACAATCTGTAATGAGGACAGAAGTCCAATAACGGAACACGTTACACGCAATCACGCTCTTCCAGGTCTCTCTTGCCTACATAAACATTGAAGCATGATCCAGCACATGTCATTGAGGTCTGTGCGAAGGCAGTTTTATTTTATTTTATTTGGCTGTTTGTGTGGCAATTGCGTATGATATCTATCACATGTGATATTACCACTAAGCCTGTTCTCGACACCTTCTGGCTGACTCGGACTCTCTGGGTGGGCCTGAAATACTGACGAGCACTCACAGACACACTACAGAACTGACAAATCCCCACCACTGTCCGTATGTTTTATTCATCAAGGGGGTTCTGAGCTGTGCTTGGTCTGGACCTGTTTGCCCTGAGTGAACATACAAGGAGCCTAAAGCCCCTGACAACGCCACCATCATATATGCATATATATATGCATATATATATATATATATATATATACACACACACACACACTTTTTTCCATGTATACTCGTCTGCCCCCCAATTAGTTTTTAGTTGTTAATTAGTAATACATGTCAACACCAACCCATCCCCGGCCGAAAAATCTGCACCAAAATGTTTTCTTTGGACCAGTATGTCAACAGTATTAATAACTAATGAGTTAGTGACTAATTATTATTTGCTTTCATTTATTATGCACCGGTGCAAGTACTACTGCATCAAATTAAATGTCTTTATGTTAACTTTAAAATTAAACACATACATTTTGCATTTTTTGAAGAAGTTACAAATAATCTCACCAGAATTTTTTTTCTGAAATAAAATATTGAGCATAGTTGATGTTGACCTTTTTCTGGTGACATTCACACAC
Source organism: Idiotropiscis lumnitzeri (assembly GCF_059441095.1). Lineage (NCBI taxonomy): Eukaryota > Metazoa > Chordata > Actinopteri > Syngnathiformes > Syngnathidae > Idiotropiscis > Idiotropiscis lumnitzeri. The sequence continues at coordinate 6,495,511 of NC_142394.1, read as the reverse complement.
TCAATCACAAACTTAGTATGAAGGTGCCGGAGGCCAGGTCATGCAGTCATTATGTCCTGCATGTTCTCTCTTTTACAAGCATATCTTTCTGAAGAACAACTGCAGTTATGACCCTTTCAATTACACAGGGGTTACGAGACGATTTTGCACCATGACACAAACAACACCTAAGAGAGAAATTAAATGCTAATTAAATTGAACGTATCTATTAAAGGTTATTCATCACACGTTGCTATGTTTTTCGGGCTTGTGAAAAGGGGAATGCGGAAGGAGATACAACAAATGGAGCATGCATTCCAAGTCCAAAGCATTTTCATTGTTAGATTCCACAGCTGGTATATTAACATTTGGTAGTGAGTCGAATATTTTATTGCTATTTGCTGTTAAAGACTAAACTACAAGCTAACACACATCTGAGAATGAGAACTCCTTCAAAAATCTATTAGATTGTGGGGCAAAATCTATGAAGTCAAACTTCCATTCACTAATGTGCCTTGTTTTAAATACACACACAATAACGGAGGTCAGTGTAATCGCTTTCTAACTTATAGCTACCGTGTTTTCAGTATTACAGTCACTTGGAATTTGGAGAAGAAAAAGCTTGTACTTGGGCATGCCGAAAACAAGGCCTTTGTTTCGACGTGTGGATGGGTTTCAATATTCAAGAACATGATCCATCTGATATTAAAAGACTTACGTGCAATTAGTATTTTTCTCAGGGGTAAAGTAACATCACAATAAAGTGGAATTGCTACTATGCAAATACCGTATTCTAAATAAATTAGTTCATCTGTCCGTCATGGCACGTGCGCTGCCAAAAAGAGCAAACTAATCACTAACTTCAGTCAGGTAGAACAAGGGTGACATTTTTTCAATACATAAAACAATTATGGCTGTATTTTATTCTTGTTGCAAATCGAGACATGTTTCAACTTTCTCCTTGTTATAAGACTGCTGATAATTGCAATTCACAAGTGTGACAGCTTCTAGTAATCGCTCACTGAAAAGTCACAAGACTTGTTCTGCAGCCCATTATAAGCACAGGAATAGAAATTCAGTTACAGTATAGAACAAATTAATTGTGCATCTCCATAGCTGGACCATAGATACCTGGTTGGTGTAATTACTGGATGACAGGCAAACTGTAGGTGATCAAAGACAACTGCAAAGACAACTGAGGGGCATTGATTGTAGGTGACCGGCGACTATTATCATAATCCCATGAAGGTGGAATACAAGACCACATGACTCACAGCATCATCTGCAGAAGTTGAATTAAACATCAAGAAGAAGAATTAGAAGAAGGTAAAACTAATGACGAGAAAATGACAGCGGTAACAGGTACAGGGAAAACCAATCAAATAGGTGCATTCTTTTGAATACTTGGCAGTTGAAAAGACTAACATCACGTGCTGTTTGTAAATGTTTTCAGGTGTTGTATATCTGCCTTGAGTAAGAAATTTGTTACATAAATAAAGTTGCCTTGCATTGCCTTCTGAAACTTCAAGTGTTTCAAAGGAATAAAGGCAAAGACATGCCATTGTACACTAGACTGTACAATGAGAGTGAAAGTAAACCAGATCTGGCCCGCTACATCATTTCTTGATACTTAGTAAAGCAAAACCCGTGTCTACGTCAGGTTTCTCGCTAAATGGATTTGTTCTGTTTGTTTAGGCAGAAAATCTGTCCCACGTTACAATGTTTATTCACTATCACTTTTTCAGATTATTTTTCACCAAATCTTCTTCTTGACAAAAAATTTGAATTTATTTTATATTTCAAAATTTGGTTGCACTATTTAACATTTTTTTTATAATTCAATTTGTTGGAGAAAATATCCAGGACGAAGGATTTCCCAGCTGACGCGAAATAAATCTCGATATTTTTCTCTTGGGTCTGATCTGTTTTAATTCGTTAAGTTGTTGCCGTGTTAAAAGGCACAGTTATAAGAATCTGTTTATGTACCTTTATGTGCATTCACAGTGCAAAATCGTTTTGTCCATGCAGCACATAGCATATTATTTTTCAAAATTTTTGTAAGAGAAGAAAAAATACTTTTAGAATCCTATTTTTTTTTTTTTTATAATACCGAAACAAAAACCTGAGTCAGAAGTCATAGAAAGGAAAAACACCCAATAAAAAATATCAATGAGCGCTCTTAAAATTGTGTTTTTTCTTTTTCTCCAAAAATATTGAAAAATAACTTTTTTAACAATTAGGCTAAGAGGCTGGCGATTTGTAGTAATATGATTAGGTGATTTTACATTTGTATTTTCATAGTCATAGCGGACCTCTGAGGAAATCCAAAACTATTATGCAGCTCGTGGTGGAAAATGAGTTTGACTCCCCTGACTGCTGTCCAGAGAGTTTTTGGGAGCTGCAGCAACTGGCAGAGTAAAACAACCTAAAAATAAATAAATAAATCACCACTCACCAGCTTAAAATTGAGTTGCCACAGTTTGTGGCGAGCTGTCCAAATAAATCAAACTGAATCTCAAAATTGTAGAGAGAAATTAAGGGCAAAACTTGAAGGGCAGAGAATACTTTTCCAATGGCACCTGTGTGATTACATTATCAACATGTACACTCAGTCCCCAAAGTTATGTGCTAATCTTTTCTGGGAACAAAATCAATTTGATGGGGTCACAACTGTTTTAGGTTACTTTTGGGGGTCATTTAGAATGAGGGAATGAAGTGAGACTTTGTATATCACTTTGTGTATTATTAAAAATGTCTATGTGAGTGTATAGTTTAAGTCCCCAAATCTACTCTCCTCTGTGGGTCACTAGTTATTAACCCCCAGACAGTCACCTTGACACACTCTCTCCTTATACACACACACGACCGGAACTGAACCAGTACGATACACACACATACTTTGCCATCTTTATCTGGGCTCCGTGACCCGGCGTATCGCATGAATTGGCAACCGTTAATCCAAACATGGATCAAAGACTAGATTATGCTTCAATGTAAGAGTAGCCGTTTTGTTTGATTGGTCCATTAAAAATATGGTTTATAGGTTATCAACATCAAAGTCAGGAGACATAATTGTCCACAAAACTGCATTATAAAAAGTTTCAGGAGACAGATATTAGGCATGGATTAAGTGCATAATTGAATTACAGTAGGTACTATAAAAATGAGTGGAAGAAAGACGTGTGATAGTTGAACGCACTCAATCTGCATCTGTTGCTTCACCGGAGATAACGTTGGAAAATGATTGCATACCATAGATGCAGTAGAATATGTTTTAGCCAACATGAGCTGACAATTCAGCTGTTAATAACTCTTTGCTCATAAAAATGAACCTTGGTGTCACCCTCTCTCGCCCTCCACCACTTTATCTTTTGTTTAATTTATGCAACACTACAAGTTTATTATGTGAATAAAACCCCACCTACACACTCCCTTTCCTATCCTTTACTACCTTCTTACCTCCCTTACACTCCCTCTCAACCCAATCGATACCAGCTAATAGCTGTGGAGCATTTCCGACTATTCTTTTCCCTGAAGTATCTAATTAAGATAATCAAAACCACCGCCATTCTGTGCAAGTCTTAACAGCTGACAACAAATTGTTGTAGCTGCAATTTGTTAACCAGCCTTTATGATAGGCACGGTCGGGACAAGTCAGATACTGAATTTATTATTGAACAGCCTGATAAAAAGCTCAGGGGGTAGAATAGATAGACAATGGATGCCAGGTTGGCAAGCAAATTGCACTCTGAGTGATCTGATCTGAGCATGTGGGTATGTCTTAACTTGAAGTAATACTACAAGGTGCAGACGGCATGATCTTTTGGCGGTTGCGTAAGGTCAACGTTATTTACAATGAAATCTGACAGTGGATATGGGACACCGAAATAATGAGAAAATAAAGGGCAGTAACACATGATTACTTCTTCAAATATACAATATTAATTTCTTCTAAATGAATATGAATATGACATCACATGTGTCTATTAAACATATTTTGGAAGCCAATTTTTTCCTCCGCAAATGTATTCAAGCAAAAAAAATTATAATAATGTGACGTGGAAATATACACATGCGATGAGCCAGCCATGATGTCATATTGTAGTATGTTGAGTCACAGACATGGATTATTTAACATTTTTGAAGTGTCAAATCAGAATCTGCTTGATGATACTCTCAGATTACTCTGGGGTGACATATTAAGCACTGTAGCATTATTTTTTTACCATTCCTCATGTCTTAGAGGAGTGCAAGGAGCTGATCACTCAATTCATAAAACTGTTGACGACGAACGACGGCCTCTGGACCATTGCCAAGTTCTCCACAGCCACGGCTTGGAGGTAAGAACTATTTTGGGGACATGGAACATTTAACAGGGAATATATGATTTTTGAGTTATTCTAATTGCCTGTATAATGAATTGTTTTTCTAACCTATGAATTGAAATTTTGCATTTATGGTCATGTCCAAATCTATATGAATGAAGCAACATATCCCTTTATTTTTTTTTCAATGCTCCCACAGGCAATTCTCCTCCTGTAAACAAGTCACTGGAGGACTAAAATGATACACGATTAATGCTAACTAATAATTAAACTGAATCACTCTTCATCTATATTAACTGAACTTTATATCACACTTTCAACACAGCTGGAGTTGTGACAATGCACTTTAGAGAACACATGACATAAAATATTAACAATAAACAAAATAAAACAATTACAAGGTCATGGAGAAATGGATTGTGTAATGCGCATATTACAAATGATACCGGGATCTCTCTGATAATTTTTTGCTTTTCTTTTTCACTTCAAACCCCAAATCACATAACTGTGAGTTTGGCGTGCTCACTTGGCCACCATGGTGCTCAGTTTGACCAGAGTTGCCCCTCGTGACCGGAACGAGCATAATTATTGCTCTCCACCCCAGGCCCGGTTTCTGTCCATTATGGCTCACCCCCGTGGATGAGAATGAAGCATCACTTTGCCTTGTTTGTGCCTCTGCTCCAAAAAGCAGCTCAGACTACCCACTCTTATTTGTGTTTTTGGAGGGGATGCTGCAGAGCTCAGGTGTCAAACTCCAGTCCTCGAGGGCCACTATCCTGCATGTTTTAGATGTTTCTCTTCTCCAATACACCTGATTCAATTGTTCAGCTCATAAGCCAGATAACGGTCCTTATTCGCTGCAAAAACCATAACAAGGGCAGGCAAAGTCTTCTCTGACTCTCCATACCCGGGTCACGGCATCTTCCAATTTGTTTCTTCAGGTAGGCGCTATCAAACTATGCACACTAAAACCAGCAGAAATTTCCAACAGCTTCAAACCGCTTGCCACTAAACAGTTGACTTTCCATAGAGGTACTATGGAAATGTTTGCCAATTTTACACATCCCTTTGTGACAGGATTACTCACTGTATTGATGATTGTAGCTTCAGCTCTCTACATATTTGTAGAACTGTCATTGATCAAGATTCCACACCACTTGACACTTTCAAGTGCTCAAGGACTTTCTGCATCATTACACATTCAAAGTTGTTCCACTATTATTGCATTACTGGTCACTTTAAATGATTTACATCATCTACAAAACGGTCATTATGTTGTAATTACCTCACTACCGGTCGCTATTTTTGCTTGATGACTCTGCAGCGTTTGCACAGCTGTCATCGGTCAGTACTAAAGCACTAATGGTACACTTCCATTACGTTAAGACTGTGGACTTATACGTCCTTTGTCACTTCTGATTATTCTAGCAATATTCTCATACTACAGGCTAAAGTCCCTCGTTCTGCTGGTAGAATTCAACGCTTCAAACTGTTCATGCTGCAGTCGTAATGGCACATATCTGATCCATATCTGATTTTCATCCATTTTCGGAAGTTACCTGAGGATGTCTATCCCATATTTGAATTGTGCTCAGATCATATCAATAGTGCTCACTCAAGAATTTGTTTGTCAGCACCTCGAGTTTTAAATGTAGGTTTAAACAAAAGAGCAGAGAAGCTCACAAGGGGATAAGAAGAGACTGCATAAAAGTAGTTCCCAGTCCATTAAAATGTGATTAGAGAAAACCTCATTACACAGGCAGACAAGGGAACAAGTGAGCCATGGGGGACGGACAAATAAACAGCTTTCTGCTTTCTCGTTTATAATTCATCCTGAAAGTAAATGATCAGTTTATGTGAAGTAAACAAGCAAGTATTAGATTGGAGTACGTTTTGGCAGCAAAAACATAACCGTCTTGGATTCATTTTGGTGCTTGGGTGGAGTGAAAATCATAATTCTTTCCTGTCAATCAGTCTTTTCCCACAGATCTGGGTTTATGTTACTCACGCTTATCTGCCAAGCAGCTCAGAATCAGTAGCTGGCATGATTTCTAACTTTTCAAAGTAGAATGGATCGAAATTATTTGCAATTCTTTCACTGCTTTAAATTGTGCATCTCTTCAATAAGATATATGACTCCAAACACAGTTGATTTTAGCCAATACTCCTGCGCAATAGAAAAAAATTGTAAACTTTTGAGAACACTCAACAATGAATGAATGAATTGGGGTTCACCTTGATGGTGTGAAAATAAGTATACAATCCGAGTTTAAATGGTTTTCATTTACAATTTACTGAAGAGTTATATGTCAGTTTTGTATATAGTTTATGTAGTTCTGTTTGTTTGCCAGTGTTTCACAAGTTCAGTATGTTTTTATTTACAATTTAATGAATTTATTACAAAGACAAAAGCAATAAAGGATGAAAGTCGAGATGGCTCATTTTTTGCTGTTATCCTACTTTTAGCCAGTGAGTGCAGGGGAGGGGACAATGATCCATGCCCGCCAGCATCCTGTTGCTGCCTTCCACCACACTCTAGTTGCTTCCTGATACTTGACACAACTTTAGCGTAGTTAAATGTCCGCAGTATAACCAGTCGGTGTTTGTGTGCGCATTCATGCTCTTGTCCGCTTCAGCCTGTGTAAGTGCAGAAGAGATCCGCATGGTATCTTATTATTCGTGGAGACGCCCCACATGAGCTCACGTTTGATGTCAATAAATCCAAATTATTGTGCAGTTCGCTTTTATACTTTCAGAGGTTGAAGTGGACAGGAGTAGTAATGTGCATTTGCATTTTGGTGGCATTTTTTAGACAACAGAACTGACCAAGCGATCGATATCCCCTCGCTTGCCTTCCTGCTGTGACGTAAACATCTGAAACCAGAAAAAAATAACAAGCCACGCTCCCAAACGAGGAATGCCAATTGGTTGTAAATCTCAGCACAAAAAACCTTAAATCAGTCTTTTTTTGGGGGGATGGGTTGTATTGATGTCATTATTATTATTGGCTGCCCTCTCCCCTCACTGTCGGACATCTACACCGCCCGGTGCCTCAGCAGGGCTCTCAACATCGTCAAAGACAATACCCACCCAAACTCCCACCTGTTCGACCTGATGCACTCTGGCAGGCGCTACAGGTGCATCAAATCAAGGACCAATAGACTGAGAAACAGTTTCTTTCCGAGAGCCATCTCTATTCTGAACTCTCACACACACACGAGACCACCCTTACCTTGCAGAACAGCATCGTGATGTGTTTTTATATACCCTATTCAGTATTATTTTCCATTGCACTCTCTTATTTATCTAATTTATATATTTGTCTGTATTATTGTTGTATTGCACTGTAGAGGGGAGCTCTCTAATCTTGTTGCACACTTGAGTACAATGACAATAAAGGGATTTCTAATTCTAATTCTAATTCTAATTATTTAAGAGTCAATGTTAACATCAACTATCGCTTGAATTGGTATTCGTTGAGGTATATGAAGCAAAACAGCACACAAGTCGCATACTTTGGCAGTCCACCTTCCTGTGTGTCATTGTGTGAATGTGGATGTGCAAATGTGCATGTGTGTGTGTTTGTTTGGATATGTGCTTTCTTTACATCGCCCCGAGCAGAGATGTGGTGGTTCAAAGAGCACCGGAAACCTTGATGAAGGAGGTGCGTAATCAGAACTGAAAACCAATAACTGGCTGCTGCTGGAAAGACAGATTTACAAGGAGAATAGCTCCAGAAGAAGCTGAGTACACAACTGCACACACGCTCACAAATACTCTTTCATAATATATATAAATATATATATATATATATATATATATATATTATGCAAATTGGCAGTAATTCCAAATCATATAATAAACTTCCACAACATACATTATCTTTTTCATCCATACTATACAGTGTATAATTTGATGTAGATGGCTATTTAATCATTGTAAAACAGGTAAAACATACACTTCACTTCATTCTCGTTATCTGTAACATCATTATCATCCTATTGAAGCAAACGTCCAAGCTAAGTCACAATGTACACAAGTAAAAGTCCTCACACAACAATGTTAAAAAAATAATCTGAACTCATTACAATGCATTTACTGCCTGATATGCCAATTATACGCCTCAACTTCAATCGGTTGGGCAAGCCTGCCTGAAGCGATTACCCTGTGGTGTGGGTTGTGTTAAGAGTGATTTTTTTCCGTGATAGGCTCAGAAAATGACACAGGCTGACAATTCTAACTGTTAAAGTAGTCTAATAGTTTTGCTTATATGTGAGGCCTGTGGCACTACGCTGTCTCTCGGCCCTCCTTGGCAAGACAGACTTTGTTTTGCGAGTGTTGTATGTATTGTGCTGGTACTAGACGGCATTCAATTAGTGCAGTGAAAACACACAAATGAGTCTCAATGTTAAAATCAGTATGTAGCCTCCTGGCTTTAGCAGGCCTATCAATAAAATCCCCAATTTACATCAACGTTCTCAAAATAAATATATTTTATTTACTTTTAGTCCGTACATAGAAATACCAATAAAGTAACAGTTTGACAAAGGAATATGTACAACATATATATATATATATATATATATGAATGAACCAGAACCGAACTTGTGTATGTTGTCTCTCAAACGATGCCATTGAAACGCAAACATGCAAATGGTCTGGCATTTATGTAACAAAACACAGAGGTGTCAAATGTTACAGAATTACTGAGTTAACGCTGTGTTATGCGCGTCACACATCGAGACGGAAACAAAAAAGATCTGCGTAGGCGCTGCCCACTACTACTCAGGGCTTGCTTTGCTCTCTCTCTCTCTCTGTTTCTTTCATTTTTTTTTTTTTTTTGCTCCCTCCATGCGTGTTTGCCAAAGTCCAAGACTGAATTCTTGGTGTTGATATGACCTCTTGCATGACCCTACGGGATTCCTCATTAATTTGTTGATGGTCAGGGTTGGCTATTGGGCGAAAAGTCCTCACTTTTGGCTTTGCCGACAGCAAATTCCAGGGAGGGCTGGTGGATGGAGCTAGCTGTCCGTTAGCATGCTTGTGCCCACTGTTTGGAGACACTGGTAGCGTGTTCTCATTGCCCATGTCCCATTCACCTCCTCAAAAACGTTGAGGCAAAGCATTTTTGCCTCAAGCACTGCTATTTCCTGAAAGATTTTGTGGTATTCGTGAGTGGAGACGGGAGGCATCTTGCTTCTAGCCTTGTTGCTAATCGCAGTCCTGTGCTAATTAGCAGGCTGTGCTAATGTTATCATGAGGAATCAACAAAAATGGCCACAACCGAGTGAATCTAAAAAATTAAAAATGTAATACAGCCACACCTATAAAACATAAGAAGGAAAAGTCCTGAGAAAGAAGAAAGCAGTTAAAGTAGCTAAAAAGAATACAAGCAAAGCGGGATCTGATCAGGTGAGCATCTCCAGACCATGCAAGCAAGAAGCAAAGCCTGACTGCATCCCTTGTGTCAACACTTTGAGTTTCAAGTGGTATGTGAAGCGACTCTCAGATGTTCATCAACAAGCTTTTAGAGCGTATCACTTTATAATTAATCTCTCTGATTTTGTGGGTGTTGATTTTAAAATACAAGATCGTTCTCAGCAAGATCATGCTTCAGTCTAGGCGTTCATTTTGAAAATGTGAGAGCGCATTTTGGTTTGCCATTACAAGTCATTACACTGGAAATTGGAACACAATGTTGCAAAATCCAGAATCTAAATATTTAAACTCTCTTAGGAGGACTTTTTTTAATTACTAAGTTGTAAAGAAATCGTAGTAATTCAATAGCATGCTGAATTGCTGATCATGTGCACATTCATACAACTGTTGATAAACGCCATCTTGAACTCATACATTGTGAATTATACCCATTTTTTCCGAACACTTGAGTAAATGTTAAATGAAGAACTTTGTGCATGAAAACAACAGCGGTGAGCTGTTTGCATCAGCAACTCAACACTTTAACAGAATATGGATTCATTTACATTCAGGGTCTAAGGCTAAAGATCTGTAATAGACAAAGATGGTATATATTACTGGTCTGCTGCTTTTCATTATGCGGTTAATGATTTTCTGTCAAGTTCAATTGTAAATGAAGGAGGCACAAAAGTGGGGGGTGATAAAGAGTGGAAGGGCAAGAGACAGGAAACTCCGAGTGAAACATTATACCAGACACGAAGGATGTGCATCTCCATCACTGAGGCGAATGCTACATGCATCTAAATGTAGCACCAACTGATACGCCCCCTGACTGGAGCCTGCTTGATGGTCCAGATAATTAAAGTTATCAACAAAATGTTTTTTTTTTTTCTCAATCTGATACAAAATAGAAAACGTGTTTCCCATTTACATTCTTGCAACCCTTAAGACGTTAAACTAATAATTAGATATTAGAGGTGTATTCAAAACTTTGAATTGGGAAATTGTGATTTAACCAATGTAAACTGAAAAGTTGCATTTTAAAATGTACTGTACTTATGGCACCCCATGTATCAAGGTATGCTTCAAATAATATTTTTCTCTTTGACAGATCAACACAAGGACACTGAAACATGCAAAGAAAATGCAAACGCAACACAGGAAGGCCTGAACTTTGCATTCTGCACTTCTAAACTGTGAGGCAGACATGCTCAGCAGTCGTCCACCGCGCAGAAAAGTAGAAAAACAATCTAAAGAAAAGTCAAAGTAAAAATGAATAAATACAGAAATAAATAATCAAAGCGCTGCTCAAAGTGTGGTCGCGGGCCACGCCGGTTTCACATACCTGCAGTAGATTGATGGTGAATGGCTATTCTTGTACTCCGTCAGTTACTTAGCAACTGCCATGGAGAAGGGTAATAGCATCAACATGGCGGTTGGCTCGAAACGGCACAATCAGCACCAAGTACAGTTCCGCATTGATTTTAATACAGAGGGTGTATCATTCGGTCTAATTATAGTCCCATGAACGGACACACATCTGGTCCCACATTATTCACTGGTAATTATGTTGTCAATACACAGCAATGTGGCTCCACGGTGGCCATCCCCTTAACAGATAGACAAACAGCATCCTTTAATTGCCCTTCAGTCAAATACTTAAGCGCTTTTTTTCCACCCACAACATACACACACAGTCCCACTTGTGCAATGGTCCGTTCAGGCACCCCGTGGCAGATATCTGCAACATGCTTATACAATCCCGTCTCTCTCTCTCTCTCTCGTTCTCTCATTCTCTCTCTCTCTCTCTCTCCCTCTCTCTCTCATCCATACAAGGTCAAAGACTTGGGAGCGGGTTCATCAGTGTCACATCACACTCACTCTTTTTAAGATACATCCTATAATTTCTCTCAGTCTCCTGTCCCAAGAGCCTTGCAAATTGAAAAGCCATTTACTCTTCCCTTTCTCCAACTCTCATTGAGATTATCTCGTATTTAACCTCAACCTCTTTGTGCCTTAAATCAATATGTTGTTTTATCTGTGTTCTGTGCATTACTTTTTTCTTTCGGTATCTGTTTTTGCATGGCTTTTTTTATGCATTATTAGTGATACCTTTGAGACAAATCACTGAATACCAGAAATATATTTTATTTAAATTTTGTCTCATGAGATTACATGGCTTCATGAATACACCATTGATACATTTAAAAAATGTATCCGCAAAACCTGACCCAATGAAAAGTGTGAACTCACTCAGAATTTACTTCGTAATGGCAACATGGGGGTATTCTGTACATATTCATGATGAACCGTTGGGCAGCATAACCGTGCTGAAAATGCAAACTATAAATGATCCAGTTCACAATTGTGTGGATTTCCACAAACAGCGTTTTGTCTTTTAAAAAGGAAATGGGTTACCCACAACTGTAAAATGTCTTGAATCTGGTTAAATGTAATTGCAAAGTACTTGAGAAATGTTATGTAGTGATATTATTTAAAATTTTAATTTCAAGTATTTTGAGGAAGATTTGTACTTGGCAAATGAACAAAAAGAGTGCTGACCCATGGATGAGGAGGGCAGAGTACGCACGGCAGTATAGTGGTGACCTGGAACAGTGTAAGCTTGACTTCCTCTTCCTCATAACATACAAGAGCACTATCCTAGTTCTGTCATGTTTGGCAGCAAAGTGCAAAGTTCAGATGCACAAAGCTCGACCGCGCTTGACGATGGAGGCTCCGACAGTTTGCTCGTGCCGGAAGAAGAGAAGATATTTCAGATAGGAGATACCATCATTAACATCGACCACACTATCCAACATGACTTTCAACTCTTGATCTCTTGAGGTAATGCAATAATTACGTTGACCTTTTAAAGACGTTGCACTGATGTATTATAGCTGTCTCATGAGTTAATTCTAGTTTATCTTGGATTTTTACCTGCACAGAATAATGTTGCCATGATAAATGATGAAATAGATTGAATAAAATGGTCTCCCTTCCTTCACTGTGGTTCTGCTTTTTTTTTTTTTTTTTATTTAAACACACATCTCTAGCAGCCAAGAATCCTGTTTTTGTACTTTTCCACCTCCTGCCTCGTTTCCCCTGTCCTTCTGTGTCTGCACTCCAGGCTCAGACTAAGTTAAATTACCAGTTGTACAGAGCAATCGTGACACAGTGCAGAACTTAATTACACACTCGCTGACAGAAAGGACTATGTGTTAGTGTTGTATTTTCTTTGTTTCTCCCTCTCCAGCCACTCCAACACTTAGCCATATCGTCTTCTTTTGTTCTAACATTTTTTTTCAATTGATTCTCAGCCTCTGATTAAGGGCTGCTTAAAACCATTTACCCCACATAGTAGCTATATGCATATTCTTGTTGCTGGAGTATGGAGCGGCCGCCGGTTGCCTATGGCAACATTAAAGAGTCAACGATGCATGCGTACCTAATGAAGTGGCGATATATAAAGGTGTAATTATCTCCTCCCCTTCACATGTCCATGTTAGCCGATTTTGGCTTATTTCAAACTTCTCGTCTTTGACAGAGCCTATGCATGTGCATGTGCACACACTTTCAATTGGTAGATGAAAAGTTATCTCACTATGAGAATCCCCTGTATCACTCTTTTTAATAATTTTGCTTCATGTGTTCCCGTTGTTGAAGCATGTTGTCTTGTTTAATTAGCTTTAGTAGTTATGTTTACTTGAAAAAAGGTCAAGAAATAAACACCTTTTTTAAGTAAACTTTCAAGTCAAATTAAAGCTAAAGGAAGGCTTCATTAATTTTACATGTCAGGTGTGATTGTCGTAACTAATTAGTTTAGAATGCAAAACACCACTATATTGATATTTTTTAGAGCAGGTGTGGGCAAACTGGGGCCCGGGGGCCACATGCGGCCCGTTAAACGTGTTAATCCGTCTCGCCAAACTTGAAAAAAATTAAATGAATAAACCTTGTTAAAGTTTTATTTTCTAAATACTCTGGTGTGTCAAAGACAGATATTTTGTTGTAATGCTTGTGTGCCTTCATTTGAAATTAAATGTATTTTTTTTCTCCGATGAGGTGAGGTTCTCAAAACACTCCATCCATCTGCTCCTGGTCCGGCTCCTCTGTCAAATTTTAGAACCCCTTTGTGGCCCAGCAATCAAAAAGTTTGCCCACCCCTGTTTTAGAGTATCCATGATGGGTCCAATGAGACGGAACCTGTGTAATTTACTGATGGACACATTGAAAGAAGTGATTCAAAGAACATGTAAACTTTACATAAATTAATCTAACTTAAGGACCTCTAGAAATTAGATGGTGCCAGGATGCTAGTTTCTAGCAGTTTTCATGACTGTAAATAAAAAAATCATTTTATGTACATCGAAGATAAACATGAGCAAGTGGCTTTGCTCGAGGCCTGACGATAACTTGTAAGTGAATAAAAAATAAATAAATAAATTAACAACCCGTGGGAGGATTTGCTTTCTCTCAAACCTTCTGCCTCCCTCTGCCTGTGCTTGTAAATTAAACGGATCAAAGCAGCACTCTGATCTTCATGCACGGAGGACATATTAAATACAGTATTGCCCATGCATATGTAGCGAGCAAAAGACATAGGAGACAAGGTGTTGTCTGCTGCAAAGCCAATTCTTCTTTTGCGCCTTCTTGATCAGCGATTTTGCTCCTTGATGGGTATTATCGCAACTAATTTTTCATCATTACACCTAACAACTCAAACTTTCTGAGCAGGTTAACTGATAATCCATTTTTATGAGCTTTTGTCACTTTTACGTCCACAGCGCTTTACCACTGTGAGTAAACCCAAAATTTGTCTCAACTCTTGTCAACTTATTTTGTTATTTCTGGTGAGATTGACGTTTTACTTTCATGGTTCAGCTTCATACTTCATTCCCACCCGTAAATACCCTCTTCTATCTAACCAATATACTCCAACTATTCATCATTTGCCTGCTTCTTGTCTGTGTAAAAAAAAAACAATGCCTTAAGTGGGGTTCACGCATAGCTACAATTAGGCCAAATTGAAGCAAAGTTCCCTCCCTTTGCCTTCAAAATCAGCAAAGACACGCTCGCTGCTTCTGAGGGATAGCCTCAACATGGTATTCTTGGTAAATAGCCACTTTTATACTTCTGTTGCCGGGCAGCTAGAGGGAAGTGTTATGGATCCCTCGCAGAGTTTGAACATTCTCAGTAGGTGTCAGCAGTGGCCACGTTAACGCTTGCATTATTTGTTGTATTGACATTTGTATTGGTTTGTTTTGGTTTTCATTACAGTTCAAATTGTCTAAAACTCTAAAGTATGCCTATTGTAAATTGGTGTATAAGTACACAGTATTATTATGAAGATGATTATTAAGGTTCTGATGCCAATTATTATTCCTATTTTTAATATTATCATTATGAAATCTGTTCCCATATTTCATATTAATCTGAAGATTACTTACCTGCTTGTATTATGTGCATATACAAAAAAAATATATATTGTATATGAAACGGCTCGCTAACAGATACAGTGCATTTGATCATTTTATAAAACAGGCCGATAAGAGGTTGTGACTTGTTGACTGGACAGGGACCCCAACTAGTCAAAGATAGGCAATTAAAAAATACCCTGGTTAATTCATTGTTTAAAAAAACTAAATTAAAAAAAATCAACATGCTGTCCTTCAAAGGCAACAGAATTTTAAATGAGTCCAATATTTTTAACCTACCGTATGAATATGTGTCTTAATGGGGTATTGAAAATCCGATTTGTTTGTGTGTGAGTGTGTGCCTGTGCGTGTGTGTGTGCTTGCGGAGGAGAATCCCTTGGTGTACGGAGTCAACGCCATGTCAGCTTTTATCAATATTTGAATGCAGAACAAGAGAAGGGATGAATCTTTAATCTGACCTTGGAACTCGACACAGAAATGGAGACAAGCGAAAAAGAGAGACAGTGACAGGAAGCAAGAGGTACAAAGTGGCATTGAGAGGTGACGTACAGTCTTGACGCAAAGAGAACAGGGGAAATTGATTGTTTAAGGTATCATATTTTAAATGTAAATTTAATTGATATTATAAAGTTGTATTTGCACCATGGTTAACATGTGGCACACTGTATATTTTCCACATTGTTTCACTAATACAATAGAGTATACTATATATAAACTATTGTTTACTACTGATTAGTGTGAAGGTTTAACTAAATTTCAAATTTCCTTCACTCATGTTTTTATTGTATGTTATTATTAATAATTTATATTAATATATGTGAAGATACTGATCATGTTAATTTTTCCTCACAATCATTACGAAACACACACGTCCTTTCTGTAAATATATACCTTTGTTTACATCCTAGAAAATCACAATGTCCCATCACTGGTGTGCTATTTTTGAAGCAGGCTTGTGAGCTACTCACGTGGTCCTTGGGGTCTAAATTGTGCCCGTGGGCAGCACTGCGGTGCCACCTGGTATTTATTCAATTTTTTTATTTATCAGGTATTTGTTTTTTAAGGACATTGCTTTTATGTGGAGAAGCCTCTAGCTGAAGAAAGAAAATGTTGATAGCTCTATGTTGTAATGAGTTTGCTAGTAATTCTATTTGACTTAAACTACCCCAGCTATAAAAAAATGATTCCATTAAACCACCAATGTGCGACTTGGGGCATCAAACTTGAAAATGTACATCCTGACAAAAATGCTAAAAATCATCAACAATTGCTTTATCTTTATAACACACGTGTCGCAGACCAGCCTGCATGCGCAGCAGCTGGTTAGTAAACGAGCCTTTGCTAATGTTTCTTTTAGTTCTTTAGTGAGCTGAAGAACACCCACTTCACACAAACAGCCTGTCATCTTTGGCTTAGAGAGGCAACAAATGTGCAGTGTGTAGCGCCTGGTGGGTGAGCACCCTCCTGCAAACACACACACGTGCACACATTTGTGTGGGGAGAGCTGCTATGATATGGCAGACTTTCTATCCTGCTTAGTGTAACTAGTAGGGCTGTTCAATTTTATTGCCATTTTGAAAGCATTTTTTTTTTCTTTAACACCAAAATTCAAATTTGGTAAATCCGTGGATACAAGTAAAACGTTTTAGACAGGTGGTTCATTGTCCCAAAAAGAACCCATGGCATTTATTTGCCTATCAGGATTAAGGTGTGGACTGGACTGACAGCCAAATGATGAGGGTGGGTGATAAAAACGGATGCAGTGCGAGGTAAATTTATTTTTAAGTCTTGGTGGACGTTTGCAGCCATTCTAGTTAGTGGATGAATTAATTTCTCCCTCCTGTCCTTGCTGGGATAAAGATAAGCGTCTTATCTTATCTCTGTTCACCTTCTCAAATAATCTATTGCTTTTGTGTAGAGTGATGAAACTGTTAAGGTGTGGCCTTGGCTTGGACAACTAGAGGAGTTTGTGGAAAATAAGAGATTTAGGAGGTACAGTTCAGTTGCTCTTAAATGCTACAGATGAACACATTGAAAGTATCCAAATTGATAATGGTACACCTTGCCATTAAAATGATCTGTTATGTGTGAACTGTGTCAGTGTTGCCGACGAGTATTCGCATCTATGCCTTGGAAAATAATGTCTGTTCTACTGTTCTACTAATTAGCACTGACAGTGGTAATTGCAAATCATTTTACACCTTCAGATGATTAAAAGAGATTTCCATAATTGTTGCAATTGAAAAGTAGAATCTGTCTTGAGAAAGCAATTTGAACTTGGTTTCAATTACTCCCATTCAGCCATCAATTATCTTTCATGTTGTCCAAGTTAATGTTGCCGGTGAGCTGGAACCGATTGTATCCAACTTTGGGGGAGAGCTGGGGTACTCGTTGCACAAAACCTTCCTTAAATTTCTTGAACAGGAAAGTGGGAAAAAAGCGCAAAAACTCACTGAATTAGTCCCCCAGCCTCTTAGTAAATTGAATTCACTTCTACATGAACACATAAATAATCACATATTTCCATGTTGTTAGCATGGTAAAACACTGTTTTCTTTTTCTGCATGTTTGGGGATCTTCTCATTCATCCAGGTCAATTCTTTCTCAGGGTATTGAACTAGTAGCGTGGACTGAGCTGTTGTTGTTGTTTTAGAAGACGTTTCCTTCTCTCATCTGAGAAGGCTTGATCAGTATGTATCATGGGGATTGGTGTGAGAAAACATCATCTTGATCAGGAAAAAAAATGTCTTCATCATCAACACACTCTAGACAATATAGACAGTAGCTTCCCTTCATTGTACATAATCTTGAAAAACAAGTGTGTTATTTTGATCATATTTCCCGCAACTTTATCATCTTTTAAAAGCCTCTCCTCCTCCTCACCACCACATCTACCCTCCAGGCCTCCTTTTTCTTATCACGGCGTGTCGCCTTTTAGCTGCAGTGGTTGCTGCATCACGGCAGAGCGGAGAAACTGACACAAGGAAATTGTATTTCCTGTCCACATGGTGTCCAGTTAAAAACCTCACAAGCACCAAGCGAGAGGAGATCTCGCAGCCTATCTTTGGCTGCATGTAGCAGTCGCCCACATAAATGTCCGTTTGGCTCAGCTCTGATCACATAATTGCTTTGTGCACACCTCACCCACACACACACGGAAGCATGCAGAACGAGTACACAGCTCCACAACGCTGGCCCTAACGCACACAAGTATCGTACATGAACGAAATCGGGACGCCGACGGTTGTAACATGCAGGTAGGCCCGTGATCACACGAAAACACGTATCGGCAATACCAAACTAGTCTTACAAACACACCGCCTACAGAGTTGATTCATTTTGTGAGCGTATTAGGGACCCACACAAGCACACAAACGGAAAAGGTGAACAAAAAGAAAAATATGTCAGCCACACAGAGCATGTCAATGTGACAGAGAATGCGTACATGTTGAAGGTCAAGTGTAGTGCAACACGTAAGGTAGTACATGCACTATGCAACACACTTCTAAAACAGAACATCAACCGTTCCTTTTTGTGTCCTGACTTCGTCATTACATCCCTAACACCGGCTCTACTAAGATATAGACTTCAAAACATGAAATACTTCAGAACATCTTAGGAGGATGACTAATCTGTAAGCCGCAACAATAGACAGCGCCGACGCATCTAGGGGCATACTCTCCCGTGTGCTTGAAAAGGTGCGCGGCTCCCTTCGACTTAGCTGTGCCACTTATGCACGTCTTTTGACCTCTGCACTCAGGAGGCTCTAGCACCTCTCTTTGAGTCATTTCACAGCCATTGAAAGCGAGTGATGATCGTCACCGGCGATTCGGATGATTCGTGATGACGGGATCGGGAGGGGTGGTTTGGTGTGAGTCACAGCTGTCGCATCAAGCTTGATGCAAGTGCTTTTGAATACAGCGAATGTTGCGTTCACGTCAGAATTCTTTAGGGTTCGTTCAATGTCGCAAAACATTCGCCAGACGTTCGCCAGCAGTTTTCGTGTGGCTTGTTCAAAATGTTCTGTTGACAAGAAAATTACAGGTAAACGTCCGACCACCGTGTGGCGAACATTTGCAGCGGTGAAGGAACCCTGACGTGAACGCCCCGAACATTATATCATATTAAAGGGCAAAAAAAAGAATCAGCACCAGCGGAATTCTTTCTTGACCCGTGAGGAGCATTTCCACATGCTAATGGGATTTGGGGGATTATAAGTAATACAGTCATCAAAATAGTTGTTCATGAGTTATAGATTTTTTGGGGCGATTGTTGTGCCATGCGTAGTGTGTTGCTTGGCAACCTGGCCAACACTCAATGTGCACGCATTCTGTTATGATCATATTGGATTTATTCAAAAGTGAAGGCCAAAAACATACACTCGTTCTAAGTCGCTTCTAGATGAGCAGTGCATGCGTCACTGGCAAAAACGTCCAGCTCCACAATGCAAGTTAAGTTTCTCCAACCAAGGTGTGTCATATTTTCAATTCGGGCCACCCTCAGGTTTCATAGAATTACGCCTCTTTGGAGGTTGCTCACATTTTTCCAAGTTCGGCACGATGGGTGTGTAAAAGGCCTAAAAGGGAGAATTGCTGCGTTTTCAAGGTCTATAAGAAATGCACGTAAGGAAATGACTTAAGTGCGAACAGGAAACTATAGCCCCAAATGAGATGCATCACAAGAGCTATGTCATAAATGTTATGTTCACAAAGACAAGAACGCTCAGTTTAGAATGATAGTATCAGAGATGTATTCATCCTGTAAATGTGTATGGAACATGTTTTGCTGGAGTTAATGCTGTGGATTTTATTTAATTGCGAAGAACCCAATAATGTTTTGAGTATGTCAAACTAGCTTTTTATCTAGCCGACCATAAAGTTTGTAAATCTGAGGTGAGTGAAATTGTATTTCTACTGTGCGTGTGTGTGTGCGTGTGTGTTCTGCGTGATGGTGAAACACTCTGTTTAATAAACATAATTGTTTGAAAGGATTACATTACAGGGGAATCAATTTTAACTAGATTGATTTAATTGCATGGTCAGCATTTCCAAAATTATTGAATCATTTTTTTTCTGCTTTCATCCTTTTCTAAGGCTCAGCAGGGGAGTTTAGTTGGAATACTGCTATAATTATACAGCAAAGCATTCTAGCAGTCAAATGTACCAGCAAAAGTAGGGGCGTAAAAAAGAAAAAACACATTTAATCTGAATTCATACACCATCACCCAGATGACGACCATCCACATCCTTTTGTGTGGCCTGAAAAGCTTGCCTCGTTTAACATGTTACTGTTGCACTGCTCTGCATCGCCCCTTTCCTCAAAAGATGACATTATAATAATATTGCATTTTCCTTCAAATGTTTAAGTCGTTGATGTTTTATTTTAAATGTAATTCAATCCGTTCCTGTTTGAAGGAAATGCACATTTTATTCCTTTACTGTGCTTTTTGGCGTACGGTTACATCTCCAGCATGTCCTCATTTGTGTGGCTTCATTGTTGTAACCATTCCGCTGAAGATGTGACCTGAGATCCAAACACGTTTGACATCTCAACTCTAGCGTCTCGTTATCAAAGGATACAAAGTGTTATTGAATTCACACAGTATTGATGATGCAACAAAGTTAAGCAAGTCCGCAATTATTATCAGCGGGTTATAACAAATCAATTCTAAATATGATGATCATCAGCTGCTCATTGATGAACACATCAGCCTCACTGGCAGCAGCAGTGCCTCAGTCTAGTGTTACAACACCTGAGCAAAATATGGAAGATGAAGATTTAAGAGAGAAAGCCAGAGTGGAAAGAGTGGAAGTTGTTAAAAATGCTTGACACAAATGGCCCTATTGCCTTGGTTTCAAGTCAAGACACATCGGAAACAGTCAGAGCGGAGAGAAGTGAGAGATGTTTGCAATGACAGAATTAAGTGAAACTAAACATTTGGGCCAACAGATAATACACAAGATCAGGTGACAACAACCAATAGAAAACCTTGATCCTACCAGAGTTTCTCTTGGAAATGTACTTGACATCATCGCAAGCTCCTGAGGCAAGGAGGTCAAGGATGAGGAGAAGAAGCAGTGAAGTCTTCATCGCTCTCCTCTCCACTGGAACCTTAAGAACAAACCGGACAGAAATGTTGTTACAGATAAAATGCCATGCATCATTCTGTCACTTCGCCAACGACTAAAACAAGAAATTAAAATTACAAAAACGCAAACAGTTTCAATCTAGACAGGTTTGCCCCTCTAACCATGGCTGCCGGGCATATTTGGTTCAGATTTTTATTTATTTTTTTATTCAGTACGTATGTGCTTATCAAGATTGGAATCTATTGAGTTAAACATTAAATTAAATATAGTCAACATTGCTTTTGGGGTGTATAATGTATTTTTTGAATAAGCAACGCAGCTAAACTTATGGATAGTCATGGCGATACACAGAAACATGCAGTGCAGGAATACACTTTGTTTGTTTGTTTGCTTCACAGTAATACAAAAACAGGCACTCTTTCTGAGAGTTCATAGGACTGCATAGCCACAAAAAGGCAATTCCATTATCCTTGTTGTAGCCAACATTGTCATTTTCATATGGTGTGAGTGATAAAATAGTAATCCAAAACCAATAGGTTTTGGATGGTAAACCAAAAAAGCAAAACAGAAAGACATCAAATGTTATGACGTGCATTTGTGGACGTTTGCATTTTATGACTATATTTTGTTTTGTTTCATGTTATGCCTTGTCTCCATAAGTCTCCTATTAATATCTTGTCAACACATTAGCTTTTCATCTCCATCTGTTCTTGGCACCTCTGTCCCTTGTGTCCAACAACGCCATCTTGTCCAGGCATGCCTCACTGTCTGGTCAGTTTGTTTGTCAAGAAGATTAGGTGGAACACAATGGCCAGTATTTCAACATAATCATGGAAGGAAAGTTTTGTTTTGAACCAGGGCGAGAAAATCCGCTGACAGCTGTGTAGCCAAAGCCATTCAGAGTACAGCATCCTATTCAGAAAATGGAAGATGAGCTGAACATAGGGACGTAGCCCGAAATCTTTCCATTGGGTAGCCAGGGTAACAAAACACCTCAGTGAAAGGTGGCCAGCCAGGGTCTGCGTCCGCAATCATTATCATACCGTTCATAATCAGGGTTTCATGAAATAAAATTCACACATACACAGAACAATGGCATCACACTCATAATCAAGTTGGATCGGATTTAAGTAAAAGGCAACATTTTCCTGAGGGTGAGAGTGCCATTTTATTTGCAGCAGTTTTGCTTTTGCTTACTACCTCATACTCTACTTCTATCTCATGCACTGTTTCGCTAGCCAATCAGAGTGACCTTTTATTACAGACAGCCAATACTGTTTTGTAGATGGCTCAATGGTTGATTGGATCAAATTATATAAAAAAAAAGCACTAGGACACAAAATGATTTTAATTCTTCACAATTATTTCTCAATGATGATTTTTTTTCATGATTTACTGCTTGTATTATAAGTGTGTGTGTGTGTGTGTGTGCAAGATTGGCATATGTGTGGATATGATTCAATGAAATGACTGTGGTAAGTATGATAAACAAATACGTCTCTGCCACGTTGTTTGGTTGTTATAGAATGGAAGTAATGATTTTTATTGACATTGAATATGGCAATTGAATGTTTTTTTTCACATCATTTAGCAAACATCTGTTACCAGATTAAAAAAAATAGTCAAAAAATGATTAATTGCAATTAATTCCAGAATTTTTGCAATAAATTAGTTAAAAAAATAATGCTTAACAGCATTAATTATTATTCGAATTATTATTATTATTAGTATTATTATTTGCCGTGCGCCCTGTGGGCTAGGATGTCAGCTAGAAAGGCCGACATTGTGTCCTGATATCTGTTGTACACTAACAGACAGTTTTTGCAAGATAAAATACGTGGCTATCTGCAATTAATGTCAACTTTATTTAAAACCGTTCCCATTTTTATTTTATGATGAATCATTCAAAAAATACACTTTATTATATTACTCTCATAAAACTTAAATGCAGTTGACACAGACAGAAAGCATCACCATTAACGACGATGAACCTTCCACATGCAATGGTATTTTTACTTTTTAACTAAAAAGGAAGCCGCAAAAGTAGAAGCTTTTGGCGATTCCGTCCAACTTGGGGATCCAAACAAAGAGTTCACGTCTGGAACGCAGAACAGTGAGCTACATGCCCTGACTTAAAATGAAGGTCAACACTCTATTAAAAAAAGGTTATGGGAAGCGGACGTCACATAGGTCAGCCCTATGTCATGCAGCAATTTGCAGTCATCCACATCAAGAAGGCTGTGAAATTCACAAGCAGATGTGTGTTTCTCAATTGTCCGGTAGTTGGTGGGACTTGTGAGACAACGAGAATAAAACAGCCACTGTTGCTATGTCAGTGCTACTTAGTTGTTTTAGGCTTCTATTTGTTTCATATTTATTTATGGTTTCCGGTTGTTTGCTTATTTTTTTTTTGTCTTTATTTCAAGCAGGATCATTCTCAAAAAACGGTTTAATTCATAAATCAACAGTGTCCCAAAAATCAAGAATCAAAGTAGCAAAACACACTCAAGGAAACAAACAAAACTCTCACCACAGCAGGGGAAATGACAAAACTAAAAACATGACTTCCATCAACTGTGAGCCTGCAAAGACTCAACGAAAGCAGGGAACTAAATACAAACAAACTGACAAGACAATGAGGCAGAATTGGACACGACACATGGCTAGAGGGAAGTGATTGGTACACAAACGTAACAGGGCTGACAAGTACAAGTGGAGATGAAAATCTAATGAGTTGACAAGACATGAACAAGAAACAGGGAAAGAAGACTACAACAAAACAAAAATATTTTAAATAATAAAAACAAAAACACACAAATACAAATCATGGCCGCAATGATGGTCTGATCAGATCGGGCAATTATAATACAGCAATCATTATTCTGAAAATTCGAGAACACAGGTCTTAAATGTCCACACAAACACACACAACCTTTGAATAAACTGTGTGGACTTGTATTGATTTTCTCATGCTCATCCACACACTCACACATTGGGTGAACCTCACAAACAATAAGGATGTTGGAGAAGGCGAGACATGAAGAAGTACAGTATCTTTCCTCTCATCACTTGAAACTGAAAGAAACATCTATTTTCAAATGAGTGTTTTTGGAATGATATGCAACTCACATTTTGGTATAAAATGCAGTGAGTAGTAAAGCTTTTAATGAAAAAAATGTCAAAATATTTAGTTTCTGTCATTTGCCATGTCAACTTCTTGGTGGTGCAACACATGAAAATTGAAGAATATATAAATAGCGATTCCCAACCACAGTAGAAAATAGTCCGATTACACTAAATTGGAAAACAAAGACAAACAACTTTATCGACAGTTTTTATCCAGAAGATACAAATTAACAGGCTGAACTATGAAATTTTCTTCTACTCGATACATAAAAGCCGCACATAGTTAACCCATTTGTCCACCTGTTACCATTCACATGTCAGAATAAATTCAGGGCATGCTCTTGAAACTCTCGGTGTGTACTTCTTTTCAATTCACGCAAGGATAGCTTTGAGTTCAATTTAACAGGCCCAGATTGATTTAACACGGAGTCAGTAAATGTGTGAATAGATTTTTTTTCATAATTTCGGGTTACAGTATTTTTGTGACAGTTTGTTTGGCTGTGTGCAGTGAGATTTTTCCAATGCAGAACATGTGCCTTGGCTCAAAAAAAAGCTTCGGGAACACTGCTGTTGTGACATCATCACAGCAGCATATCACCAGTGACTAACAGAGTCCAATTAGTTCTGGCTGAGCAAAGGTCAAAGCCATAGCACACAAACAACAACACATGGGCTGTGTTTGAGTTTACACTGGAGTGAGAAAAGCAGTGTGCAAGGCATAGAAATAAAAAAAAAAAATGACAGCATGAGTTACTGGATGCAGTGGAGTACAAAGACGATGGGTATAGGCCCCGGGCATCCAATTTAGTAGGGGCATCCGAACAAGAGTGAAAGTGCAACTTTTATAAACCGAGATTGAAAAAAATCTCACTAGTCTCTAGACATATGTTATTGTCAGCAATAAACACGCCCCGAACCCCATCCTCGTTTTCCACCGGCAGCTCACTGTCCAAACACCCCCCCCCATCCCAAAAATAGATCAGATCAGTTTCCGATGGGCATCGCCACCGGAGTCGGCCCCAGGCAGCAAAAATGCTTCATAAATCCCTGACAAGATGACCATGTACTGGCCATCCCGAGTGATCTTCAAGGACAAACAGTCACTCATTGAAAGTAATTTGAATGGAATTTCGACATGTCGGTCCAAAACCTACGTGTCAGGGTTGGATCGCCGGTCGGCGAGGAGGAGGTGGACCCAGAATGCGAGGAAGCAGGGGAAAGGGTAAACTAAAGGGAATTTATGAAATTAATCAGACGAGGACAAACAACGTGGCGTGGACAAACAAACGTGGCAGGGTGAAAAATGACAAAGACAAACTAAACGTGACTAAACAGAACAAAAATGACAAGTAACGAGGACCATGACAAACACTGGGGATCGTGGGCATGAGCATGGGCATGGGCATGAGCGAGGGCGAGGGCGAGGGCGAGGGCGAGGGCGAGGGCGAGGGCGAGGGCGAGGGCGAGGGCGAGGGCGAGGGCGAGGGCGAGGGCGAGGGCGAGGGCGAGGGCGAGGGCGAGGGCGAGGGCGAGAATGAGGGCGAGAATGAGAGTGGCCGTGACAGTCCGTAAAGGGAGTAATGTTCCGATGCTGAGCTGTCGGGATGAGGTGTTCAAATAGTCCAGTCATTAAGTGAGCAGATGGGGATCAGGTGTGTGACGGTAACGGGGAACAGGTGCGTGGCTGGTGAGGAACGAGTGCTGAGGGGAAACGCCCCACTCAGCTGACAAAAACAAACACACATGGCGTGGGGGAAGGAACGTGACAAAAACAATAACAAAAACACCTGACATGACCGACACGGGTCATGACACTACGATGTTCAAATTTGGTCAATTTGACATTTTTTCACAAATCATTAGTATTGGTTAGTCCCCAGGTGCTTTTGTGTTTTTTTTTTCTTTGGTTTCAAAGTTGTTGTGAAATGCGCTATATAAATAAAGTTGTATTGCATTGTACTGTATTATATATTTCAGCCCAACAACAGTGCCTGTACCTTTCTATTACAGTAGTATTTTGTATTATTACAAGCTGTTGCTCAGAAATGTGATAATTTTTTGGTCCAAACAAAACAATGATTTTGCTCTATCCAAATGCTCCAAAGAATGTTATTATTTCTAACTGAGACAAATTTACTTCCTTAAAATGGTTTGGAATGAGCCCGCTAATGCCCTGCACTGACATGAATAGAAGGGAACGATAGCTGTACACTTCTAGGGCTAGAGCACTTGTTGTCAAAGTCGTCTTATGTCCTGCAGTGGTGGAAAAGGTTAAACTCATCTTTTCTTAATTGCACGACCCGGGTCAAATGACACGCAACTTGCCGCTATCACAAATTTAACCCTCCATCCATATTGGGAAAACAATAAATGCTTTGTCCAGTATTGTGTTTTTTTTATGGTTATATAAACTTGACCATGTCACGGGATGACTGTGTATGACTCATCATTGGAGCATCGGGCCATGGATCCTGTGAGCACTGTCATCCCTTGGCTCAAATAGCAACGCTCCCAGCTTGTCTAATTAACGATGCTCTCTCACGCACTACTTCTTATCCCAACATACTATACAACACCTCCTTTGGCAGTCAAGTGCTGAGTTAAGCTCCATTTGGATAACGCCTGACTTTTGATTTTTCCTTAGTCACAAAAAGGGGACTTATTAAAGTACTATTAAAGAAATGTTTTATCAAACTGGAAGAGGAAGCAAATCTTCAATTAGTTATTTATGCATCCTTATTAGTCAAAAGAAAATGAGAAGTTCAAGCTAGCACATCCTTCATGATGATCTAACAGGCCAAACAAAAATACATGTTTATTTTGTTGTCTATTATATCTTTGGTACCATGCATTTTTTTTTTTTTTCGATGCAATTTGAAGAACCAAGGTTGATGTTAATCACCTGTCAATGAGATAATCAAATGTGCATATAATCAGTTTTGTCATTATGTCTGGTCTTCGACACACATCCTAACATCTGAAATTGGACACTGCTGAAACAAACAAGCACATATCGAAATGGGACGCTGGTGATTAAAAAAAGAAATATTGGCTGTTGTAACACTAAAGCTCTCAGTCTGATTTTTGAAGAGATCCAAGAGAGTTAATTATATTAGTCACTTGTTTTTTACGGGGGTTACATTCCTAGAAATTTGACCCCGTTGGACGGAAATCTGAGCCGTTGAGACCACATACAGTATTATATTATTATTTAAATTATTATTAAACTGTGTATAAATGCGTTTTGCATAATACCAATGTAAATATGCATGTGAGGTGAAGGTATTTTGTCCAATTGCGTTCGCCATCTTCACATCGCATACTGTAGTATCTGTGACTTTTTGTGTTTGGCTTGAAAAGGTGGAGGTTGGCCTATTGACGGACGTATGTGTCAGCGAAAGACAATGAAGAATTTGCTGGATGTTAACTGGCTTTACAATTAGCCAGTTTGCGTGTCAAGTTACTTGATATGAGTTTCAGCCATGGTAGCTTCTTAATGACGTATTTGTTTTCTTACTTTTTGTTTAATAAAGCCATTGAAAGCGCACCAGATACTGTATCTATCCTTCACCAACCGTAGATGGACACTTTCATTCTAATAGAAGTGGTAGGCAAAATTAAATCAGCTAATGATGTTTACTTAATCCCAAATATGCGGTTGTATAAACCACTTCTGCTTTGAAGTCGACACGTTGCATTTTAGGTAAATTTTTCCCAAACTTTGTGGATATTCTATCTTTTACAAACTGTTCCTTCCTTTCCTACACAAGTCAGCAGTAACTTAGTTTGAGTAAAGTCCTGCGTGAAATCAGATATGTATAATTTATCAAATTTGACATACAGTGAGACCGTAAAAAGTGAACTGCAATGCTTTATGTGTTCATTGTGATTCAGTGTGGCACAGGCCCATTGAACAACAAGTAAGATGAGGATGGTCTTAAATTTCACTACTGACTTGAGTCTCAGCATGTATACTACAAGATAATCAGTCGGTTTAAGCAGCTCTCCATGAGCACTTAATGACTCTTGTAATGTGGAACTTCAGAAATGCAATGAAAATGCTTTTCAATTGTGATGTTTTTTTTTTTAACTTTCATTCATATGTATTTAACACAGCCTCACTCTCATTGTCACAGAGGGCCCCTCGTAACAAACAGCCTGCTGCATCTTGTCCTATGTTTCCTCCACGATCACGCATCAACCTCTCACTCACAAACATGCACGCACGGGTACATACATGCAGAAAGCAAGAGTCAGAGTGAGAAAGAGTGCAGGACAGAACAAATACTACCAGAGCATTACAATCCTCATATCTTTCATCCTCTCTGTAGCTTTGCTTTCCGTCTGTCTGTCTCTGATAATAATATGCCAACACCCGAGCATGGGGAGATCTAACGGGTCAAAGTGTGTGGAATGCTCACAATGCATTGTGTCACACACGCTGCATGAGTTATAAATCTTGACCTTGACTCTGTGCTCGCTTATTTTTTCTATATTAATGTATATTATCATGCCGGGGGATCTGTTTGAGACTGAGCGATGTGATGTTTTAATGGATGGCCGAGTGGTCTAAGGCGCCGCGTTCAGGACCCAGTCTCCCCAGGAGGCCTGGGTTCGAATCTCGAATTTCCCCATTGTGGGACTAATAAAGGCAATATTATATTATATTATATTTATTTAAGATTTCCGTGTTGAGATAAAGCTCAGACACACTTTGATTTACATTGAAATGAATGGAAATTCCATAAAATTAGTCCAGCTAAGTACAGTCCATTTTAATGAGGAAAAATAGCACTCCATAATATTGTACTTTGTAAAAACGCAATTAAATACAATTAAAAAGAATGAAAGTGTTTTTGTCATGCGTATCTGTACCACTTATCCTCGAAAAGGTCGCGGACGTGCGGGATCCTATCCTAGCCGGGTGACAAACAATAGGCGGGGTACACCCTGAACTGGTTGCCAGCCAATTGCACGGCACACACACTATTCATTGAGGCAGAATTGGGAATCCTACTTGAGTTCTAGGCGGTCCTTGCCTCTTTGCGACACCCAATCAGATTGCAGCAAGGTGTGGGAGCGTGTCCTGCCTCAAACTCATACTCAAGATAACAACTCAACTTCTCTCTGAGGTCATTATCACGGCACTTATGTTTGTGGTTATACACAGAGGATACGCCTATGAGTAGTGTTCTATTACCTGCCTACATTTTGTTGCCAAACTATTTATGCTCAATCCGTTGCTTAAATGGTTAAAGCACTGCAACACAAGCATGGTGCTTTATCATATTAGCTATCTTTGCATGGTGAAATAATATCAAGTTGTTTATCACTAGAACATTAAAAATATAAAGAAACACTGGTGCTGATGTCCAGCCTTATCTGCAACATCCTATCCTATGACAGCCTTATTGAAAATAAGCGCAGGCGTTAAATACGCCAATGTTGGTGTGCAGTCCCGCACTTTTGTCAAGGGGCAACTGTGTGTTTGTATTTTTTTTTTATTTTTATCATTGTATAATAAGGCATGACAGAACTGTGAAATATGTATGCATATGTAAATAATGAGAGCTGTGGACACGGTGGTAGAGTGCCACACCGGTCTAAAACGCTAGACATAGACGTAAAAGCGCTTACTTCATTTAATGTCATGAAACTGCAGTCACCAAAATTATGTGGACTTCTCTACTTATGCCCACATCAACCTCTAAAAATATCATAATATCCTTATTAAACAACATAAGCTCATTTGAGGAAAACGCTTATTGTCCATAAAATTTGAAATTTCTGAGCAATCTAATGCTTTCAGAGGTTAAAGTTGGCATAAGTAGAGATGTCCACATAGATTTTGGTGATTAAGTCCCGGAAAGCTGTCCCTGGAACAATCACAGTATGGTATTTTCTCCCACACTGTATAGCGTTAGCATGAACATTCATTCGTGTTAAAATAAACACTCAACAGAGTTTTTGCAGCACTCTCAAAACAACATTTTGTTGCTGCTACACTATAGGATGTTGAACAATTAACATAAATATTTCTTAAACATAGAGTAGTGTGGATGCATATAGATACTTCATCGGTGTTGAAATTAACACTACAAGGGTTGAATTAACACCAGCATACTTGCAGTGCAAAATATGCACAAAGTTTAAAAGTTCACTAGTTAATTACGATGTGTATATTTCTAAAGACTGTTTTGATTTTGAATCAGACACTTGAACAAACTTGTGTGAACACGCACACACGCTCACACAAAAGCAAGCCCAGATAGCAAGCTATTCTGGTCTCAAATAGACCAATGCTAAGCCATTAGGGTGCATCAGCCACACATCCAATATTAAAGACAGCCTCAAGCTCTTTTCTGTCACACTATCTTTTCTCTCCCAAACTGCATGAGTCATGCTGTTTTGGTTACTGAGGCAGTCTGTGTTTTACATGGAAGCATAAGCCGCCTTGTCATCATTATGAAAAATGTGATATCTGTCTTTTTAATCTCCTCATCAGGATGTGTAATTAGTTTGAAACTGGATTTATGTGCTGTACTCCAATTTAGGCTAGATATAAATTGTGTATTACATTGAGGCAGCGCAATGTCTAATATTTAAGTACTTTCCTTTTGCTCTCTTGATACATTCTTCAGTTTAGTACCTCTGCACTCAGGATTTTCATTTTATGATTTTGACATTGTCTTATAGAAAACACTGTTAAGTCTCATTTGTGAAAATGTAAATGTTTTAGTGGCCTTTCTCAGTTTAGGTCCCTGGCAAGTACTGTCCATCTCTCACCAAGTAGATTTGAGCAGGACGGTACACAGTCACCAACGGATCTTCTCAGTCTCTGTCAGTCATTGACGGACTCCTGTTTCTCTCGCGACTGGCGAAAACACACAGCTCGTTGTGCCGAGCGGAATGCATTGACCATTTTTTTAAAATGTCGCCAAGAATGCTCATACCCTGCCAAGTCCCTTTGTGGTTCCTGTACTGGTGGAGGTATCTGTCAATAACCTCAGACAAGAAGAAAAACGCAAAGAGGAAGAGAAGGAGAAAGCAAAATCTCACGTTTGGACTGACCGCACCATTAAGCCCATTTACCAATTAGTGGAGAAGGTTTGCGTATGTTGATTTTTCTTTGGGGTTTGTTCAGTCACAAACATTCACCAATATTTTAATGCTTGCAAACAGCTTTTTTTGTTGCCACAGCATTTTGAAAACATTCAAAATTTGACGTGTTGAACATTTCGTGGAGATAAAATAAACCGTGACACGTTAAAACTGTTTACAAATATTGTGCCAACGTCTTTGAGAAAGTTTGCAACTTGTTTTCTGAATTTGGTCATAAGGTGTTCGCAAGCAGAGCCGTGATCGGTTGTTACCTGAGCCAC
This sequence comes from Idiotropiscis lumnitzeri, assembly GCF_059441095.1. NCBI lineage: Eukaryota > Metazoa > Chordata > Actinopteri > Syngnathiformes > Syngnathidae > Idiotropiscis > Idiotropiscis lumnitzeri. The sequence continues at coordinate 6,463,757 of NC_142394.1, read as the reverse complement.
TGTGTGTAATTTTCAGTCGACGGCACGTTGCACATTGGCTGACTCTTGAGATGGATAAAAGCAGGTGTTTTTTGCTGCTTAATTCATTACACAAACACAAAATTAATTAGAATACCTTGTTTAGATTATTGGGGCCACAGAGAACATATTGTAAAGAAGATTTGGGAGTGGATTTCGCTTTTAGAAAAAAAAAAATACAATGTCAACATCAATGCTTTAATTTTGCCATACTGTTCGGACAATGTGTTCTAGGTTAAGCCGACAAAATTTAAGAATAATCAACCAAAACATCATGCACATAAATGACAGCTTTACAACAATAACTTTATTGTCCAGTAGGAACGAATAAAAATTGAATTTCCATTGCTTTACTCTCAGTAAGCGAAGGCAGCAGGCATGGTTATGGAATAGATTTTAGTTGATAAAATCCCAATGCGGAAATGCAACACGACAAGGCGTAAAATCAGTGACCACCCCATCTGCGACCCCTAATTTAAAAGACACGGTGTATACTTTAAAACCTGTCCAATTATGCACACCTCCTCCAGTGAGAGGATGTTGATTTAATTCGACAAAGGACTTTCGCAAAGTAACTACAGGACATTTTCTGTGTTCATCAGTCAGTAGATTGGTTCGAGTTATACCGTGAAGCAGCAAGACATCAGGATCAAGCTTTATTCCTCAAGGTTAAAATGATATCTCTTGAATACATAGAGTACTGTGACAAAGTCTCCAGTCTCAGTTTGATTGGCTGATTTAACAATGGCACACTGACTTAATATTACTTGAATGTCACTCAGGAGGGCATATATCGTATCTCCACAATGCATAGACCGTAAAGAAAAGTGAAATACAATAATAAAGCGGCACGGCTGTTGTATTTGTCTAACAATATGAATAAAAAATAAAAAAAAACTATACTGATCTGTGCTTTTTTTTTTTTTTTTTTTTTGTTTTCCAGGGTTTGTCTAAATTTGTATTAGCTAGTGGGCTACTTCCTGCTTTATGGAGGTTTAATAAGAGGGTAGAGGTGTCATCATGACTGTGAGGAGGATAGGTGGCACTGAAGCCAAAAGAATTTACAATAAATTATAAAATAATGTATGTAAAATACTGTTCTCATTGATGTATTCAGGTTGACATCATTTTCGTCCTTGTTACATGCCTAGTTTTCGGAAGATTTATTTTTATTTTATTTTGTGTGATCATGCTAAATTTTGCTGCCCCAGTTTACTGGATCATATGTCAAAATGAATGCTATGGGGGTAAAAATGAAAGCTATGATAAATGTGCCTAATAAAAATGGCTGCTGCCTGAGATGGATTTAAAAAAGGGTGGATTTTCCTGCTCAATTCATATTCTTACAAATGCAGTATTAATCAGAATACCATGGTTTTTTTTTTTTACTTAACTTCCCCTTTAATTGGCCTTTGAATAAATGCATTTTTTTTTTTTATGTTAAAAGCTCTATAAATTGGCCAAACAATGTTTTTACCATGCCTCCGCATAACTTGCTTTGGGAAAGTAGATGTTTGCTAATGACCAAACATGGATTTGTCTGGATAGCAATATTGCCTGAGGTCTTCCTCTCTTTGCAAAGCGAAACACGATTATTCTTGGAACCGATTAAGTCTAATGCAAGCCAAGGACATATTTCACACATCATCACCCCATGCACAGCGGGCACGTTTGGCACCAAACTGTAATCTTAATGCCAATTTCCGACCCCACCATCATCATTAGACCAAACAGTGTTTTCAGTCTCTGCGATTCAACATCTCAACTGAAGCTTATTATCATTCGCTTACCAACTGAAAAGACCACAGGTGGGTATGATCTTATTCTGTTGAGCCCACAGTCTTGAATATTCGACCTCTGCATGCTAAGCTGCCCTTTTGACCGCCACTGTCAAGATAGTTCATCCGTATACTGAGTGAGTCTTACAACTCTCTCTGACATCGCTCATCAAGCTGACACACTGTGCCCGGCAGACTGCAATTGGTTATGACTCAAATATCTCACAATTCAAGGCATTAGCACACAAATATTACAGCTATTTCTGAGAAGCACAAAGAATTGTTTGTGACACCAAGGATCACACACAGGCACACACATATCACACGAACACATGCGCATGCTGCATCCACATAACAGCTGGTAAACAGACTGTGGAAGAGGAAGAGAGGGAAGGAGGGTTTAGCTCATTTGCCATGTGGTTGTTTTGGGTGATTTCACAGGCAAACTCCAAGGTTGTGTGTAATGCTGCAAGACAAATGAGTAGATTTTTTTAGAGACATATTGGAATGCGTAACATTATGGAGTGGATTGGTCAGTCAGCATATGTATGTGTAGTGAAGCATTCATTTATTGCATAACATGAAAAGCACAACACGAGCACAGCGGTATATTTCAAGTGTCAGTATATCGACTCAAGTGAGAATATACAATATATTCTTTATGTGCAGTCGTAAATTGTTATACGTAATAGTATTTGTTCACATTAGAAAAGATTTATTGTATTGTTACTTTTATTATATATATATATATATATATTCCGTATTTTCCGGACTATAAGCCGCTAACCTTTTCCTAGATTTTGAACCATGCGGCTAATACAACGGTGCGGCTTTTCTGTCGATTGTTTTTTCACCTGTGGAGGGCGCTCTATAGTTCTGAAATTACGCTAAATATATCTCGATATTTTGTTTTTTTTCTCTTGGGTCTGTTCTGTTGTTGCCGTGTTAAAAGGCACTTGTCAGGTCCGCTTTCCAGCCGAGGCTGTAAGGTGGATCCTTAAACGCGGACTCAGGAGGTAGTGTGGACAGGATGTTTATTTGAGGCCGTCAAGAAATACACAATAATCGCTATGAGAATATCCTTATCAATTTAATGACCGCAAGGGTCCTATGATTACAACCGCCGGGAGGGCGAAACGCAAAACGCTGGGTGACCGAGTCACTACAGGAAAGTAATAACAAGAGAACAGAAATCGCTTGCAACGCAAGGAACCGAAAACAATGCTTACCACAAAAGGGTGAAGACCAGACCAATTGGAACGAGAAACTTAAAGCGAGCCGAAAAGTAGCTGTGAGCGAACAGAGGACAAAATACGCAAATGACAAAAACGAGAGCACATCACGAGGAGAACAATCTATGAACAAGAACATGAGCAAGAGCATGAGCAACGCAGGATAATAATCCGACGCGGGTATGTCCGCGTCGGCTGCTTAAATAGTCCTTAATCAGAGTCCCAAATGAGGCGCAGCTGTGGCGATCGGGAGCGCGTCCCGCTCGTGGCCGCTTCCCGGAGCGGAGCCGCCAGGTCACGCCCACTCGCTGGAAGCGCAACAGACGGATCGTGACAGCACTGTTTTAATCTTTAATCTGTTTATATACCTTTATGTGCATTCACAGTACAAAATCGTACAAAAAAAATCTTTCTGTACATACAGTAAACAACTATAATTTTTTTTCAAAATAGAAAACTGCGGCTTGTATATTTTTTGTAGTTTTTTTTTTAAAGAGTTGCTGCGGCTTGTATAAAGGTGCGTCTTATAGTCCAGAAAAATGTATGTATGTATGTATATATATATATATATATTATTTATTTTTTTCAAAGGTATCTAACAATTTATCGTCTAACAAACAAACACTGGAACTAATCATATTGCTAAATAAACCCGTATTGTCATTTATACCAGACCCTATGTCATAACCTTCACTGGAGTAGTGCAAACATACATAAATGGTGAAAATGAGTCACCATTTGAAGGAAGAAAACATTGACTGTACTGGGCACATTCTCTGGTGTAATAACTAAATTGCTCACATTGTTGTTGCATTGAAGAAAACAATACTTTTGTCTAGCAGGCTGTTGTGGCGTTGATAATCCGTCTACCAGTTTGGTGTCAAACTCAAGGCTTGGGGGCCAGATCAGGCCAGGCAGCCACATCATTTTATGTGGCCCACTAAAGAAAATAAAGTATGTCTACTTCACGTTTCCTCATAAATTGATTCTTTTTCCAACAATTTTTTTATGAATGAGGCCAGAGGGTCGAGGCCGGAATGGTATCTAGGTTACAGTTGGAGGACGGGAGACTGACTGGCAAAAATGGCTCAATTTTAGAACCGTAGAACTGGGACAGAGACATGCTTAACCCCTGATTTTGTTAAAGACTGAATAACAATTCTGGATTCTAATTCAGGGGAAATTGTGTAATGTAGTGTTTAATAACAACATTTATTTGTTTTTACAGTCATACAGGAACTGCCCTCCAAGGGAACTATAACTTGGATGTTTACTCAAATATGAATAAATATGAGTGAGTTAAATGCTCACTGTCCATTTGACTAAATAAGCTGAAATCTCATGAGCTGTCATATATGGTGAGCTCTCTAGATTTTTGTGTGACGTAAGAACCATTTTCTGAAAAGCTTGGTAGGTTTACAAATATTACAGCCTCAGGGGGAGTCCCAAATTTGGAAGTTCCAATGCTCTGTATGTGTGTGCAGCAAGGTAAAAGGTAAAAATGTATTCTTTGCTTTTGATGCAAAAAATGTAAAATATTGATGATGCATTTGTGACTAAAGTTGGGGAGACAATTTTTAACTTCCTTACCGATTTTTCATCCCGTGTGTTCTTGGAGCCCAAGTTACCTGGATGAGTTGTCCTGTTTGCAATTGTTGTGCACTATTAAAATTATCATTGAGGGACTGGTTTATTAATTCAAAATAAAAATATAATCAACCATGGTTAAGTTAGATGTATGGTGATGGTTAGCATTCAACTCGAAATTGCAAATAAGTGTCACTGAACATTGAGTTGCTCTTTAGGTTATTGATTCTGTTTGTCTATTACCCAGTTACCTACCAAAGAAGGCTATGACGGCTTGAACTTGACTTTTCATGTAATTTTTTTTGGAAGGGAGGAAAAAAATCTTTTGTTTTTTATGTGGCAGTGCATCATCCATACCTGCCATTTCAGTTCAGTTAAGTTTTAACCCTCTATATTCTTAGACGGCGCAGCTGCTCTAGCGTACACTGCAAATCAGCCAGTGTTAAAAGTTCGCAGACAGTATTAAAAACAAAAGGTCAGTGTTGCACTATTTGAAATTGAAACCACGTCGTAACTTAATGATGAAAGTTGACTGATAAGAGTTAAGACAGTTTTCTTCAGCATCATTTTCCTCCACGCTTGCAAGACGAAATCAAACTTCCCTAAGTTAGGCAAAACAATCAAACGAAATATTTGCCTCTTTAGTTGGTTTCCACTTGAGTTTTCTATTTCATATTGTTTAAAAGAGATTGGCAAATAGTTGAATTTTGCAGCCAATCGGATTCATTAACACAACATTTAACATGTTTTTGTGGAAGCAGGTGGAGGCAGTTAGTTAGAGTGACGGGCTCCACGTGACTATTTTAGGAGCGGTGAGGAGTAACTCCATTCAGTCTAATGAGCGTCATTTGTCTGCTGTTTGACAAACAATATGCCTTGTCTCTATGTGACATGTAAATGAGATGCTATGAAAAGCCAAGTGTCCTTGAAGGAATTTGGTTGCCTTGAAGTATTCGTGTGAAAAGTTAATGTCCGCATTATTTATGTCGGTGGAATTGTCATACTCTTTCCCAATCTGGAAAACGATTCTCACCGATTTATGTGAGTACTGTATTGAGTACCTTTCACATTTGAACAGCTATGGTTACAATTCTCTGTACATGGGTACTTTTTTTCTTTTGGTTGTGATAGCAAATAACTTTTGCAACAATATAATAAAAAAAACTAAAAAAAAAACAATTTAACAATTATTTTTCAAAATATAAAACGAGGTTCATGAAAAATCATGAATATAAAATAAATGAGCCAAAGGGTGGAGTAAGAATAAAAGGTACAACATTTTATAATTAATAGTGAATAAATAAGACTAAATAAAGAATTAAATGAATACTACTAATCACTATGTGTGAAGCAAAGTTGTGTTAGTTTATCTTCGTTCCTTGAGCAGTAGTTTTTGGAAAACGAATTTCTTGGACATCTTGGACTGAAATATAACAAAGAATGACAATTGTAAGAGGACATGAACGAGAACAAAGACTATAATTGTTGCACTCAAATTAATGTTTTGAATATATCCGACTCGGTACGCAATGCTCCATGCATTTTGGCCACAAGCTTTCATCATTGCACCCATATGAAATTCTAAATGAGGTAAGCATTGTTTTAAAACACAACGTAGATATTGTACATTGTAACAACGGTAAAGTCGCCCACCATTCAGCATGATTCGATTCAGTGAGGTATGGAAGGCTGACTTCTTGTTGTAGTCGTCAGGCAGTATATACAGTATAAGCACAACTCCTCGCACCATACATATAAGATTTTGAATTATAGGAACATATTACAGCGATAGGCTGGCAACCAGTTCAGGGTGTACCGCGTCTGCTGCATAAGACAGCTGGGATACGCTCCTGCATGTCCGCGACTCTTGTGAGGAAAAGCGGTTTTGATAATGGATGGAAGGATGCAACATATTGTGCGAGAATAAATCTTTAGTGTTTTCTGACTTGGTAGAGAAACACAATATCTAAAAAAATGCATTATTTAATACAACGCCAGCCACCGCTCGTGCCAGCAACGAGAAGTCTTCCTCAACCAAGCATGGTAGGAAGTGTGAGGCTTCAACACTGCTACCATATACTTCATAATCTGTATTCATTTGGCTAGGCGGCAGGCGAGTCTCGCTTGCTTCCAAACCTGGAAACGTATTTCTGGCGAGTGTGAAGAAAGTGATTTTTGGGCGCAGGCAAACGGAGCTGTGTGGTGAATGTCATCGTATTTCATTCTTAAATGTGACAAGGGGTTTAAATCAAACCCTCTGAGTCATTGTAGAAATTCAGAAATTAAATCATTCAACACATTATATTATAATTACCAGCTAATTTATATGACGGCATATGGAAAGCGCTTTGTTACAGCTCCAGCTGTTGTGAAATGCGTGATATAAATAAAATTGTATTGTATTGTATCTGTATTATATTTTCTAAACCACGCTCCAGTGATTCACCTGGCTGACCGCATCAATAGGAGGCCACACACGAACGCAAACTATTATGGTGGAAGGTGGGCATCAAGGGCACTTCACAAATCTGTAATCTCCTTGGCCAACTTTCCATCATCCCCCCCTTGGAAGTCTGCTTGCAGTTCCTAATATACATCATTTGAATGCTTTGACCACATGCATGGACTTTAGCAAATCAGTTTCTTCTTCCGCCATGTCAATGACTGTGGCTCTCGATTTTAAAGGGAATGAGAAGAGGCACTTTGATTAGCAGTGAATCAAGTAGGCTTTGTTCTTGCCCTCATTGGAGGAAAATGCACGTTTTTAAATGTATAACACCTCATGCATCAGCCAAAATACCAGAATGTTGTCAAGCAGGCTTCCATGCAGAGTTTGGCATCTTGCGACGCGGGACTTTACCTGGTCACAAAAATAGAGCCCTGAATATTAGAAAACTGAACAAAAGTCTTCGATGGCAACCCCGTTATGTTACAAAAGGGACATTAAATAATAAATCCATATAAATATTTACAAATTGGGTGCTCTGTAGAAGCGGAGCATAGGTGCACAGGGATTTAAAATGTCTTTCAGTCTTTCACAGTAGGCATATGAGGCAACATGACACTGACAAACACATCAACATTTATGGATGCATGCACAGAGAAATACACAGCATGAGGTGTGTGCTAATAAATGCAGTACCACCTGTTCAGTAAATGATGTAATTGCTCTCTGCAGATTCCCATTTCTTCACTTTTACACGGTTACGGCACCATTTAACAGGTAAGAGAGACTGCTGCCGTGAGCCATCCTTACCCTCACACCTTCACTAATTCAACATTTAACAACATCTCTTTTGATGAGAGCACCAGTTGCTTTCATGTGAGGAGAACGCGAAGATGGTTAAAAGGATGATGTGAAAAGGTAGCTTTTTAAAGGGAAATCAAAGGATGAGGGGATCGTATGGTGCAAAGGACAGCATAATTAAGTCTGCAGTTCAGAAAAAAAACACATTAAATCAACAAATCTAGAGATTTTGATGTATATATATATTAATACATCATTTATAGTTTATACTAGAGTGATTTCCCGAATATCAATAATATAGGAATAATAAATCTCATGTATCCATCTATCGATGTAAATCCATCCATCCATCTATGAAACCATCCATTCATCCAAATGTGTGACTTCTAAAGCAGAGATGTGGGACTTGCGTCATATGACTCAACCCGACTCACTGTTTTTATGACTTACGACTTTTGAAAGATTCCATTCGATCCTGGCGTTCATGAGAATTGACTTGAATTTGACTTAAACTCCATTCACTCTTTTTTTTCATGTCCAGTGCAAGTCTATCACAAAGTGTGGTTTAATTGTGAGTATGGCTGGCATTTTCTTTCTTTTGGCGCTAAAGCAGTTTTAAATGGTCGTTTGCGGGGTTGTGGGCATGAACTCAGCTAACCCATGTCAATGGAAGCAGCTCCTCTCATTCCCGATAATGTCAGCGCAAGAGGTGCTCATTCTTTGACGTTATGGAAGCAGAAATAGACTAGCTGGAGTCCATGCATAATACTGAAGCGTGCAAAGAACATTTAAAAGGAACAGCAAACAGATGTCCATGAATGGATGATTTAAAGTTGGCCAGGGCGATCACAAATGTAGAGACCGCCTTGTAACCCGATAGTTTTTGCACATGTGCAAACCTAGGAGGGTAATTTTAAAAGTATAACAACAACAACAACAATAATAAATAATTATTAATAATAAATAATAATAATTAATATCTATACAATGATTCAAGGGGTCAGTGCACGCTGTTGTAAATAAAATATGATGGTATCTGCAACACATATCATTTTAAACAGTTTTCTAGCTAAAGGACATCGGTTACCAGAGTGTTAGAATTAATAGCATAATTGTCTATTGAATTAAAAAAATCCCGGCGACTCTTGGGAGGAAAAGCGTCATAGATGATGGATGGATGGATGAAAAAAAATTGTGGTGGCAAATCCAGGTTAAAAAAGTTTCAACTGTGCCACGGGTGCTTCTATTGAACCGGCCTGGAAATGAACTCCTGAAGAAAAAAAACCCCATTGTTTGGTGTAAATAATGTTATTTTACTCTTGATTATTATAATTGTTATTATTAATAATTGTATAACAATGTGCAGTCCACTGAGCAAGGTAGTTGAACAAGCAGAGAACACAAAACGAATGACAAATTCCTGGGATCCATTGATATTTAAATTTGAATTTATTTCAAGCAACAAAAATGTGACATTAAAAAAACCAGTTAACAAACAGAGATGCGGATTTAGTGAACAAATGTTATTTCAATGGAGTACTTTGGTAAGTAAAGCTTTATTTATATTTATTCATATACTCAACACTAGATACATATTTATATATTATTTATAAATCCACCTTAATTTAAAAATGTACTATACGTTTTATGCAGTGAAGTGTTTAGGATTTTAAAAAGCCAAAATATAGGTAATATCTATTTTGAATATTAATTTGACTAATAACTTTTGCTAGATTTCTTTGATGTACATGCATGAAGCGCAAATACCAATATGTTAGCCACATTTGGCACTTCACTTCTTGTTAGCAACAACCTCAGAAGTTAGTGATGTGTGAGCTGGCCCTTAGGCAGTCACACAGCTCAAATTTGGCAAAAACCAAACACAAGAAGCACTTGCGATCTGCCAGTTATGTAAGCCGACTTCAGCATTAAAAACATTATTTTCTACTGTGTTACGTGGGTGTTCATGCACACGTTTTAATGTATAAATTGCAGCTCCAACTGAGTCAGTGGATGTAAAGCTGGGTGCACAGAAAGCCAAAATTTATGCCATCTTCATCACTGGCTGCACAATAAAGCACTGGTGTAAGTTCGAACCTTTCAGTACAGTTTGCAAATGATCACTTTGCTTTAATTAATTTTTTCGGGTATAGTTAACATACTGTATGGAATTTGTATTGCGTGTTCCTTTAGTGTACAAGGGCATGAATGGCATTAATCACGCTGCTTCCCCTTGATTGAACAAAGGGAATTGTCACTTCCTTTTAACAATGGAATTTGAGGTAAACAAACACGCCATTTAACAAAAGAAAAACGTTTGTGTTGATTATTCATGAATATGTTTGGCAAACACCACACTTACTCATTGTGCACTTCCACGGCAATTACATGCTGCTGGGTTGATGAGGTCACACTATTTACCGTAAATAGCAGACGCACCCCAGAGGTAGCTCATCTGTAAGTACTTGGATCTGTCCCGTTGTGGACAAAAAGAGCTAACTAGTTATTAGAGAGGTGCCTTTAAGTGTAACTCACCAACCCCTCCACCCCACGAGCCTAACTCATGAAGTGTAACACTATTTGTTGTGTTCTGACGTCACTCCTTACATGCCTACATGTGTGTGATCTGTTTCTATGTGTGGCGTGCAAAGCGTGTAAATTCAACTTCCCCCTTGACAGATTATAATTGGTAAAAAGTAACACAATAAAAATGCATGCCACATGATGGAAACACATCACGGACCAAGATTTACGGGTGAGAAAATCTTCCAAAAAATGAAATCGCCTAAATGGATGATATATTACAGAAATGATAAGTGCAAGCTGCCATGGCTGAAAGTGCCGGGCATTCACCGAATAAAATGTAATACTACATGAAATGGTTTTCTATTGTGTAATGGCTGTAAAATATTAAGAGCCGAACAAGTGCGCTGCGCTAGACTGTAGTGTTGTTTCTAATGTTGCTTCTTGGCCCCGCACACTCACAGCATGGCAAGCGACGATCAGAGGCATAGCCAGAAATTTGTCAGTGGGGTGGCCGGGGTGACACAACATCTCACCGATGGGTGGCCATTAGCGTGCATGCGTACATTTGCATGCTTGTAAGCCCCTCAGTAACCGAGAAGTCATTGCTTATCATCACATCCACAGTCAGGATTTCATAAAATAAAATATGTCAAGAACCTTCCTCAACAAACACATAACACCAGCAGGATAAAAAAAAAATTGCTGTTGTTTTGCTTTTGTGTATTATCTCAACGTACTTCTATCTCAAGCACGGATTTGCAGGCTAATTTTGCAAATTTGATGATTCATTCAAATCACATCATTTTGCCGCTCAACTGAAAGCACCTGTGCATGACAACCACGTCGTTCTTCCTCAGACGCCATGTTGAAGTGCGTGAGTCGTTTCCGTTCAAATAACCAACAAATGAACTTCTGCCTCCCACGGTACAGTTAGTTCCACAATGAGTGGTTGACCACAAGACCACTTCCGGCCAGAGGTTAGTAATGGTCTCATGTAGGAAGAGGAGGCGGAGCCTGTGGTCTACATCAACCTACATTATCCAGTCCTGGGCAGTATATAGGAGATTTACTTCGACTCTTGCAGGTGTTTTTTTTACAGGAGTTGTCCCGCACTTCCAAATTGTGTGGTGTTTTGAGTGTCTAGGCAATGGTGGTGGTAAGTTGTTAGGTTTCTTTCTTTCAAGGATGATCCCTAGTTGTCATACGACGGGTTGTGTCTCCAGCAATAGCAGTCTTGGGACAAAGTGACTTTGCAGCCATTTAGAATGTTCTTCAATGTTCTGGTAGTCTGGTAAAGCGTAAACGAAGGCTCTTCTCCAAATCATTGGTTTAATATCTTGGGTGTTAGTAGAACAGTATAGGTGGCTCTGACGATGAAACTAAGTGTTCCATGAGTGCTTTGGAAGCTCCAGTTTTGCCCATCGAGTCCATCGTCCCCGTTTGGAGTACGAGACTGCCTCTGTGCATCTGTCTGCCTCCTCTTGTTGCAGCACCTGTGCAATCACGAGCCAAATCCTCTGGGTTTGGTTTGCCTTGTGCCATGCAGGTCGACTTGTCCCAAATCCAAACCAATCTCATCCATGCTGCACCTGTCCTACTATGTCCTCATTTCGGAGAGTAGATTTTGCCTATTGAACGGCCTCAGATGGGATCAATATCCAGTTTTAATGAGAAGTATAAATAATTTTGGATGTTGATATTTCACTTTCAAGTTTAATCTGAAGCTAAAATATGCCTATTCGCCCCCAGAAAATTCACTTTAACACCAGCTGGATCTACAGGAAAGATCCATCCATCCATTATCCAAGCCGCTTATGCGAGGGTCGCGGGCGTGCTGGAGCCTATCCCAGCTAAGCAGTAGGCGCAGTAAACCCCGGTCTGGTTGCCAGCCACTCGCAGAGCACAAAGACAAACAAACACTCGAGTTCACAATCACACCTAGGGGCAATTTAGAGCCTCCAATCAACCTACAATACAACAATACAACTTTATATACCATGTATGCGAGAAAAGCCACGCAGGCACGGGGAGAACATGCAAATTCCACACAGGGAGACCGGAGGCTGGAACGAACCCTGCACCTGTGTACTCTGAAGCAGACGTGGTAACCAGTCGGCCAACATGCTGTCCTACAGGAAGGAAAATATACAAAATGTTCCCGCAGTCATGGGCAATGAAAAGTTGACAGACTAATTGTGGATGGAGCATAAATCAGGAATGGCGTGGAATGGCCTGATAGCTCTCATTTTCTTCATGCAAATAATACAAAAAGAGGTGAGAATAAATGTTTCTTATGGAATTCTACGATACAGACACTGACAACCTCGACATAATGGACGAGTTTCCCTTTCCAATGATTAGGTGCTTGCTTGCCTGGCAGAGATCTACAGAAAAGCAATGAACTACATGGGAAGGCTGGCCTCTCCACTGGGCAGCGTGCCGCCCAAAGCAAGCAGCTGCAGCCAGAAAGGCTACAGTCATTTGCAGTGATCTTTGGGACCAAATATTTCAAAAGGTGCAATTTTTTTTCGATGGATGACAAGGTAGTGCATCTTATATTGATGTTATGATCCTGTTTTTGTGTGCATGGCAGGTCTGTGGGTGGGTAAAGCTTCATGAAGCATTGAAGGGTTCCTCCAAATTGTGCCGAAACAGATTCTGCGCTTTGGTTCTTTAGTGAAAGCAACATTAGGAACATGTAGTGGGCGTGTGAATTAAAAGCAACCCGTCGCTAAAGAATGACAGATTGACTCATTCTTATTCTTAGTCTTGATCAATTAAAAAAGTTAAATACGCTACAGATCGATTTATTATTTACAAAAGGATATTTGTGTTCATTTAAATTTGTGAAGTTGTCATAAAAAGTTTTTTTAAATATAAAGTAAATATTTGGGAGGTTTGTTTATCTTTATTAAAACGGGAGTATGTTTACAATTAAACATTTTCCCCGTGAAAAAAAACCCTCTATTATTATTATTATTATTATTACATTAGTTTTTGTTTTTCCTCCTCTAATTTCAACGCATTTTTTGGACTGATTAAAACCATTCCAACTTTTAGCTGTTCATTTTATGCCTAATAATAATATGGCTGCGTTTTCTCCTCACATTTCTATTGATGCATTCAAACTGTTCCAAGTTTAAACAGTTCATCATCTAATGTGTACTCGTAGGAAATATTAGGGCACCCAGGATTGTCACAACTCAACCTCCCCCGTGGGGCAGCTATCTTAGAACTTAAGGTACACGTTGCATTCTTGTACCAAGGCTTCTCCAATGGAGCGACCAGTATGGCCAGAACATTAGGTACATGTGGATTCTCATCCCGAGGTGGGCGGACCAAAATATTAAGTACACCCTAGATTCTTGTGTTTAGACGACCTCAATGGAGCAGCTATATATGCCAAAATATTAGGTTCACCTGCTTCCCAGTTGCCTTGCTACTGCTTTCTTGTTTCAGAGTTTCTTCACTTTCTAGTTTCCCTGCTTTCTTTCTTCCCTCCTTCCTTTTTACTTTCCTCGTTTTCTTACTGGTTTCTCGGCTTCCTTCCTTTTTTCTTTCTACAAATGTTATTTAATATTTTAAAACAAAAGCCAAAACATACCTTTTTGGCTTCCTCTTATTTCCGCCTTTTTGGAGTGTGCAGTTTACACTACATTTATGTCAAAATTCCAGAATAAAAAATATTGAACTTTCTACATGTTTTCATTGCTTCAAGCCATTCCTCCTTCGACATGCTCCGCTCATTCCAGGTCATTGTATATCCTTTTATGTCATTCAATATAATTCAAAATCATTTCACATCAAGCCACAATTTTTCATTCAGCCTCTCGGCTGTCACACAAAATGTCTTCAAAAATAACATTTTCTAGTTAGACAAGCCAGTGCCAAAGTAACTTATCAAACAAATGACAGCCACTTAAGTTGTTCGAGCCGTCACTAATACGCACCGCGATGTATAACGCTTCAAATGTCATCAGCGAGGTGATATTTGCAGAATGAAGCAAGCTCTGAAGCACCATTTCAAAGGTAGTCTGAAAAAGGCTTTTCACTATCGGTTTCATTTGCCCATGACTAAGTGACCGTTTTGTTGTGGACTTTTGTTTCACTGCAGTTCTCCTGTTGAATATACTCCAACAAGCCTGCCTTCATCGCCTGGATCTTGACTTTTTCCCCACTGCCTTTTTGAATAAACTGTTTATTTTAAACACCTCTTTCTGCACTCTGAGTCTCAACTAAAGAATCCATAACATTTGAATCATTAAAGAAGGGATATAAGCAATAATAAACATTCCAGTGTTGTCATTCAATATATACTCATTCATAAACTGGTATTTTGTTATTTCTGTTATCAATGCAACAATATTCAACAAATGCACCTCAGATTTAGACCTTTGAATGTCAAACAGATTGCTTTAGTTTTTTTGTCATTTGGAGCAATTTAATGCAAAAAGTTATTTTTTTCCCCTTTTCCAGCACACCTGGACTTAGGCCAATATTAATGCACTGAAGTGCAATCATGACTGGCAATGTCTCTCTCTTGCATGATATGAAAGTATAAAATGAAACATGCAAAATATTATCTACGCAAATTATTCATCCCTGACTGTTCTTCCGTGGTGCAAAAATTAGCATAATCCAATTCAGTGTGACAACCAATTTAGTGTTAAACTAGGCAAATTTAAAAAAAAATCCTTACAAATGAACCTTGTGAAGGCCAGTGTCTCAATAAGCAATGACAAGAATGACACCAAGCTTGTGATGTGAGAGTGATCCTTATTTTGCAAGAAAATAGTCCTGCATCTACACAGGGCGTGTTCAGCCATGCTTCTGCTGTTCGGCCATCTGTTTTGGATACACAATGTTCAAATTGAAAATGGAATCATTCAATTACTCTATAAAGGATTTTTATTCCCCCTGCCATGTTTATATTGTATGTAAATCATTGAAGCTTAATATTCATAACAATTACTCAAAGCTGTTCTGACTCGTATTCTAAGCTTGTATTCTCCTCGTTCTTCCTAGAAAGAATTAGAGTGCAGTAGAGGCTTTAAATGCATTCAGTTTAATTCGGTGGGAACAGCTGAATGCTTGTACTTTTTGAATTCAATGTTCCCTTGCTGTTCTTAGAAATTCAGAGGACAGAATATAAGATCTTACAAATTGTGTCTGTGTAGGGGAATATAATCTAATCTTTAAATCAACAATTTGCACCGAATTGCCCCACTGGAGGCTTTGAATCGACCTCCACATTTGAAACTGTTATGCTGAAGCTTGTTCATGCAATATTTATCCAAGACCTTTTTTCCAGCGCCTGAGAGAGGAAATCACAACAGAGGACCACACTAACTGCAAACTGCTGAGTTTGAGTTGCTTTTGTAGGAACAAATTAAAAAGTGCTGCGGAGCATTTCTAAACAAGGCTTTCCGACAGCATTCATGCTTACATATTTGTGCTTTCCGTGCAATGCAACATAGTCTATGTATAAACACAGCAGCTATGGTTATTTTCCATTTGACTTGGCGCTGGAGAAAATGTACGGTATTCTTTTCCTTAACCCCACTTACAATAATGAGACTCTTATATAAGTTTGTGCTAAGGAAACACTTAACGCCAAAGATGGAGACAGCTGCTTGATGTGAGGATAGGTACACTCTGATATTGCTGTCCTAGAAATAAGCTTCTATATTCAAGATTCTTTGTGGTATGCGGGTTTCTGCTGTGCCTCATTGAAGACGGATAAATAGGCATTGGATTATTGCAAATATCTGCCAACAAATATGAGCGCTATGATTCGGCCACATGATTGATTACACTATGTTGACATCAAAGACCGACAGCTTTTTGTTAGGATTGAAATATCATAACAGTCTGCACTATGATAACTAATAGCAAATAAAGAATATAAGGGATCTACGTACATGCTCTTTAGTCGACATTCAGTTAAATTATGGCATCATACCACAAAGCCCCCATCTCACAGTGCTGTGACATGAATATACAAATCAGCCACTATGCAGGCAGACTTGTCCATTTAGCAGGTGTTTTACAGCAGTGCGCAACTTGACTTCACCAGTCAGATTTAATAATGCTGAACATTTACCACTGTCTCCTCTGGCCACATACAAGATGTGGGTTTGTCGCTTCCATTTAACTGTTATGTCATGTCATCATACAGATTCCAACTGATGCTACTGAAAACATGTTGAAGTCAATTGTATGGAGAATTTCTTGGCACTTGGTATGCTTTCATAATTTTTTAAAGCCCCCCCCCCCAAAAAAAAAAAAACAGCTTTGCATTCGGGATTTCACATTTGGTGCGATTGTGATTGGAGGCCATCAAGAATTCTTGCATTTAATTCTGCCTTTTTTCTTTTTTAAACCAAATAATACAAAAGCGTGTAAACATATGGACAAAAAGTATGTGGCCTGCTCAACTTATTATGATTAAATTGTGAGCATCAGAGAAACAGATGATGATGATGAGAAGAGAAAATCACGTTGGAGTCCATCAAGCCGGAGACCGTTGACATCAATAAACTTTTGCATTCTTCTTTTGAGAAGTTTGTCCAAGCTTTTGCAGCAGCTTCATATTTTTACTCCCTTTTGCAACCGCCTCAACAGGTTGTAACCTTGAAGAATGACTTGGCGAGTCTAATGGTGTTCTCAAAATGCACAACTTTGTTGACATTTACGTTTGCATACGCATGTTCAGGCTACCAGATATATATCGTTCTGTGTGATGGACCGAGTGAGACGTCACGCAGTAAGCCCCCCTCAATTGTTGCATGCTTCAGTCAAGATTCAGTCCATCGACCGCTGCGTCCGTCAAGGAGGCGGGACAAGCAGTGGTCAAAGTCATGTCGATGTAGGCATATTACGTGCATGTGTTTGTTCTCTCATCAGAAAAGGTATATTGTTTGTTTGTTTGTTTGCGCGTGCCATGTTCAGTCTCTCTAAATTAGTAGGAGGGAACTATCTTTTTATTGGTCAATGCCGAATAACCAACAGAAGTTGAACACTACATATACAACCACAGACTCTTTAAATCACAGATTTTCACGGTGCACATCCCAATATACACCAAATCGTTAGTAATATACCATTTCATTCTATTGTAATAAAATGCAGTGTACCAAGTTGTTTACATGTTCATGCGTAAGGATTAAAAACAACAAGGAATTGTATGCAAACGCTCACTCCGACGAAGCAATTTATGACTGACACAGCTCATGTCCTGCAGGACATTCAGCTTGACATGACAGACGTAAATTAACTCCGGGATTCAAAACACACACAGTAAAACTGCAGAGTTAACAGCTCCGATGAGCCTGAAGATATCACGATGAGCACGACATGAACATGACATCCCAACCCCACACACTAAATACACAAACACAGCTGTGAAACACATGCATACATACACTTAATCCACATTTGTCAGGCTTAATCTTGTTTGATCAAACAATGTCTTCAAGTATTTCCTGGAGTGCATAAAAGGGACGAGAGCTAGAGAAGCTTACACGCAGACACAGGAGCAGTCTTGGATGCACGTTCACACAATAACACGAGAGCCACTTTCACAGGGCATTCCCCACAAATTGCTGCATCCTTCCTGCCAGTATGGCCGAGTGGTCTAAGGCGCCGCGTTCAGGACCCAGTCTCCCCAGGAGGCCTGGGTTCGAATCTCAAATTTCCCCATTGTGAGACTAATAAAGGGAATTATTATTATTATCAGAGAGTTATTTAGAGTTCAGATTTGGTCACCTGTTCCTTTGAGACATGACCCATCTTGTTTATTGAGCTTGCATCCAGGTTGAGACAGAATGCTGCCTTCTGATAATTAGATGCATGACGACCTCAGCGTGACACTGGCAATTACTTTCAACACAAAGGGATGCGAACAACGCGCCGCCAGTGTTACACTTCACACTCTAGTTGCGCTCTGTGGTCTTCTGTCTCTGCTACATCTCTGATAATCCGTCTGAAGCCAACAAATTGCCGGGTCGACTTCAACCAGCCTTCCCACATAGTTGAAAAAAAAAATGACTTTGATGGCCAGTGTGAAAGAGGTATGTTTTAGGTCTAGGTAGGTTCAAACCAAAAAGTGGAGAAAAATCACGATAGGAGTTCAAAATGTGAGAGAAACGTCGCCATATAACAATATATGACACATTCCAAGTATATATAAAGCGTCTGCCGATGAGATTATGATGCACTTCACTGCCATTATGATGCGCTTTGAAATCATTTAGTCTAATTAACACCAGACCTCTTCATGTTCAACGCTGGAGCATTGAAGTTAGTCACGCCAGGTGTGCTTTAAAGCAACACATAAAATCTTTGCAAATTGAGTCCCTCCATGAACGGTTTTGATAAAAGTTGGCTTCAGACAACATAATGATCCTTTGATTTGAAGAAGATGAAAAAATCACCAATTATGCTTTGGGTCACACATTATTGGTACATTTATAATGAATAGCAATTTCTGATTCACAATGTTTTCTTTTGTTTTACCAGTTGTAATGATGCAATTTGTGTCTAAAATTACACAACCTGAAATTATTACAGCAATGACCGTTTCTCAAATGTGTTCCATTATGATGACAAAGGTTGTTTGATTTTGTACATCTCTAATACAGACACAAGCATGTAAATAGGATTGCAATCAAAAGTCATCGGATGTCAAGCAATTTTTGGCACAGAGAAAAAAAAATGTTTAGCGACCATACATATAGAGCACACACTTAAGAGAGCAATGTTCCAAGCACCAATTTAAAGATTACTGGACAGCCCATTCTATTGCTGCATGACCTCCAGTGCATTCAGGTACACACACACACACACCCCCACACACACACACACAGGGTTAAGTGCTGATTGCAATGAGATTGAGTAGTGTACTGAGCGCTTAATGAGATGTGTCAGTAAGATCTGCTAGGAGGACCGATGACTGCAGGGTTGTCCACTGTAACTGAGCACCTTCCTCAAGTCTTTACCTCTATCCTACCACTATCACTTTCTCCTTTAGCCAGGGAGCACAGGGGATGCAGAACATTGTCTCTGCTCGAGGGCAACATGACTGACTCAGTGTGATTTTATTTTCGTTCCCAAGCACAATGGGGTCATCAAGGGGACCCATTTTGAAGACGTTGTTGACAAGAGGTTGGCCGTGACTAGGGAGGTGCGGAAGATGCCAACAGAATCCTCCCAGTTGTGCATGAAAGTGAGGCAGAGAAGGCGTGGAAAGACCCTTTGACTCCAGGGGGATTACTTTGAAGGGGAAAATTTGTATTCTGACACACCTCTGCCTTATGAACTGGTTGCATCAGTCATTTTGCATGGTTGTTAAATTCTCAGATTAGCCTGGATTTTGGATATCTCATGCCATTTACTGAGGTGGGCGCTTTTAATTGCAAGATATTTTTCAAAATATGTGAAAAACTTTTCATGGGAGCATAAAAAATTCTGCTTGTTTGTTAAAGTCAGATCAGGCCATCATTTTCTCTCCCACAGATATCGTCATTTTACTTCAGAAGCCTTGGGGTGGACTTAACTGTTTTTTTCCTTCCTTTCTTCAACATCATGAGCCTACTTCGTATCGTAAAAAAAATTGTTCTTCCCTGTTGAAATGTATAACATTGACAGTAATCTTGATTTTGTAGATCAGGGAGATGTGCATTGTTATCTTTTCCTTGCTTCCTTCCAAACTTGCTTTGTTTTTCCTCATAATAAAAAGGAGGAATAGTTATTTTATTTTACTGTTTTTATCCACTTATTAATATAATGTGAAGATGAAAATTAGAGAAGAACACAAGAGGATGACAGTCTGATAAGATACGAGAGGGAGGAAGGATAGAAAATGAAGGAAAATGACAAAATTACTATGTTGAAAAATAATGATTCAAATTTTCTAATTATGCTGTACAGCAATGAAAAAGATAAAACGTGCAGTTTGTCGAGGGTAAAGTCCAATACAGAATGCAGAAATTACTATTTTATAGCATAAAACACTAATATTTTAGTGTCAGAGAAATTACAGTAGCTATCACTTAAATTTGTCTGACCTCCAACAATACACACACACGCACACACACCTACACTTACACGAGCACTTGTCAAGTGCACAAGGAAGTTGTGTACACCATGTGTACTATATACTGAAGCAGAAGCAGTTATCAGAGCAAAATACCCGTTTCTAAAGCAGAATTTGTCTTGTCTGGTGTGATATAATTACTTATGTTGCTAATGCAGGAGAATAAGGAGAACAGTAAACGACGTTCACTTCAAAAGGCACAAGCCCTTATTTTCTATATTTCTTGCAGAGTTATTATAAATATGTCTGTGCCCTTTCAGTCTTTCTCTTACTCTCCAACCTTTGTTTGCATGTGCAAGTGCGTGTGTGTGTGCGTGTGAGTGTGTACGCACGCATGCGTATTTGGGTGTGAACCCTCTATGCAAAGTCAAAATGCCATTTTCAAAAGTGTTCATAGGCACAGTGGGTTTGGCTTCACAGAAATAGTGAATACTCGAGCACCGTGTGTTTGTCTTCTCTGTGTGCGCGTGTATATGTGTGAAATAAAAGAAAAGATAAGTCATTTAAATGTCATTGTTTGTCAGCAGAAGTGAAGAGTAGCCAACAATTGCACTCAAGGAAGAGTAGTGCTACATTAGAACAGGAGTCTTCAATCCTGTTCCTCGAGGGCTGGTGTGCTGCCTGTTTTCCATTGGTCCCTGCTGCAACACACCTGATTTAAATGATCAGAATCGTTATCTAGCTTCTGTAGACCTTACTGATTGTCTGATCATTTGAATCAGGTGTGTAAGGCAGGGTGAAATGAAAAACAGGCAGGACAAACGCGCTTGAGGAACAGGATTGAGGGCACTTGCATTACAATAATAGGACTAAAGCAAAAGTAAAAACATAGCCCTCTAAATAATTACTTTAGAAAGTGTAAATAAGTATTCAGCGAAAAGACCACTCAAGTACAGAATAACTGGTGAATAACTTTGGAGGTGTTTTTTTTTTCAACAAAGTGAATAAAATTGTCAAAATTCAGCCAATTACCAACAATAAAAAAATTGTAAAATAATAAATACCTTTTGGAAATGACATTTGTATTTTTTTTTTTTTTTGCATTCTTCATAGGGATTTCTGATTCTGACCAGAGAAGGAGAAATGGTGCTTTTTGAGTTAATTCTATGAAGTCAGTGTACTCACACACAAATAGGCACACGCACTAAGGTTCAACTACAACAAGCACCGTTCTTTCTCAAGTTCGATGTCGAGCTTTTGTTGACTGAAGTTTCCACGTTTGGGCAGACACAGACGACAGCTTATTATGAAACTGTTATTTTTTCGTACATTTAAATGCAAACAACGTGAGCTTATTGTGAGGCCAGTGGGATTCGTGAAACAGAGACCACCTTATTCATAGCCCCCATGAGCCTTTGAGTGAATCATTGGCACAACTTCCATTATGAGCCGGAAAAGGTATTTTGTTTACATGACATCTGTTTGCGTCAGTCTACACTCTAGTTATAGACTCAAGCATTGTGGGAACGAACGCCAGTTGTCACAGCGTAAACATTACAATATTGCATCCTTTTAGGTTAGCGGGTTAGAAGGATGACATGAAAAGTGGCCAGTAAACAACGTACTGTCACATCTTTAGCTACTTTCTGAAATCTGGCACTTGAGACGATAAGGGAAAGGGTGATCTAAAAAACACTGAGGTGTATCAGTACAATACCATACGTATTCATTTAATTCGTATTTTCAACAATAAACTTGGATGAATTTTGTTCAAATATTTTGGACACAGTATTTAACTCAAAGCAGACACAAACAAACACTTCACATTTACTACCTCATACCATATTACTTTCCACTGCAATGTAATTGCATCAAAACGAAAACCTGGTACATAACAAAAGGCAATGATATTAAATGCCAATTAAGATTAAAACACCACCATTAAACAATTACTGTCTGCACTGAAATGATTGCATTTTTAGGTCACATGTGAACTGTTCAGAACAAGGTCAAACTATTGCGCATATTGTTGCGTGACTAATAATAACGTCGTGTGCAACAAAATAAAATAAAAGTGATCTTTAAAAAAAAAAAAAAAAGATTTTCAGCCTAACCCCAGATAGACGCTGGAAACCGAACCAAAACTCTCAACAACCTTCTCTCTTTATTCAGTGGGCATGTTTAAAACATTGCCCTTTGTGGGTTCAATTTTATGATTGTAAGTATAACCGTCAGCAGCGTAACAAGTTCCCAAGCTATGCAACACATTTCATTTTAAAATGCAACAGGGGCTTGTGTTCATTTGGAAAAGGAAACAAACATTGTTCAAATAAATTGCTCCGGAAAATGAAAGCTGCTATAACGAGAGGCTCACTGCTACTTTAAATGTCGCACAAGCAGTTACGCCCATTATTTGTCTGCCTGGATCTGTTTGTTGGTCAAATGGAGTGAAATGTCACTAGTGATTACGCTTGCGCTCCGGAGAAGGACGTGTCACAGACAAGAAAAAAATATATATACAGTGAACCCTCGCTACTTCGCGCTTCACCTTTCGCGGCTTCAGTGCTTCGCGGGTCTAAAAAATATTCGGGGGCATTGTAGTTTCGCCGAGCGGCACGAGGGGGCGCTGGAGCGGTTAGACGGCCGGCGTGCGCCGAAGAGGAGAGTGGACGAAGAAGAGAGTGGATGAAGAAGAGCATGTTCCCCCGGACACGATTTGGGGCGACGTTTCGCGTGGTTCGGACCGTACCAGAGCTCCGGAGGAGGCCGGCGTGCGTGGCAGTTAAGCCGAAGAGGAACAACTTCCGCCCGGGCACTAGCGGGCGACATTTCGCTCCGTGCGAGAGCTCCGGAGGAGACCGGCCGGCGTGCGTGGCAGTTAAGCCGAAGAGGAACAACTTCCGCACGGGCACTCGCGCGGCGACATTTCGCTCCGTGCGAGAGCTCCGGAGGAGACCGGCTGGCGTGCGTGGCAGTTAAGCCGAAGAGGAACACCTTCCGCCCGGGCATGAGCGGAGCGCGAGGCTGTCAGTTATGAATGAATAAATAAATAAATGAAAAATGCCACCTTTCATTTCACAGGGCACACCGGACGGCGTACCAGCAGGTAAAAGTCGAAGTAAATAAATAAGTACAAAAAGAAGTAATTGAATAAATACAAAAATAATGGCTTGGGGAATAAAAAAACAAGTTTTAATAATATTTTTTTTTTTTGTTATAACATGAATTTCACTCTCTCTCTCTCTCTACCCGTATATATATATATATATATATATATATATATATTATAGATATATACATATATATATTATTTTTTTTTAAGCATTTTTGAAGGTGCGCCACTACTTCGCACCTATATATACATATATATATATATATATGTATATATAGGTGCGAAGTATATATAAGTTTTTTTTTTTTTTTTTTTTTTTTTTTTTTGAAGGTGCGCCGCTGCTTCGCGGATTTTCAGTTTTCGCGGGTGGTCTCGGTCCCCATTAACCGCGATAGCCGAGGGTTCACTGTATTTGCGCAAGCAGTAATTTAAGAAATACTTTAAAATGAAACTGTCTAATAAAAAACAGTGTAATGTAAAGTATTAAAACTACAGTTTCTTCTGAACATTTGGAGCTCTATATTCGTAAACCCGCGGCAAGTTTTTGGTGAATTTGTTCGGCAGTACTGCACCATGCTGAGGGCCCCAGTAGATCGAGGGCATGTTTTAGACACCCCTGGAGCACCTAACAATTTGGTTACAGAAAGTAGTGGAGACTAGCAGGTCTAAGTTGTGGCGCAGCTGTTGTAACCCGATATTGCCAAATTTGATCGAGGCACTGATATGGGTGGTGTATGTAATCGTAGTTCATAAAGCAGAAATCCATGTAAGGAATCTGAAATCATGGCAAATGGGCTGGAGAGAATCTCAGAGACTGACATTGAGGTCAGAAAATTGGGAATAATAAATAGCTCTGTTGAGAACAATTAATGTATCTTTTAGCAATTAAAAAAAATGACATGGGGGGGATAAACAAATTGTTTGACACAAAGTGCTGCAGCCCACAGAAGAGAAGATCTTTAATTAAGTGGAGGAGGACAAGGATGTTACATGGCTACCGGTATTGCAAGCTGGACACATGTGATGCACAGCCAGCCTTCCTTATCTCCAAATTGGAGTTGCACAACCACAGAGCTATTTTGTCGAATGACTGAATCAGGCGTTAATTCTTTCAGCCCACGTAGATCGTAGGCAATTTCTGCTTCAAACAAAATAATTTCCTGTTCATCTAGAAGAATTTGTTGTGTGATGGTGCTTTCATTCAAATGTGGGTGCAATTAATCTTTGGCTCCAACTATCTTTGAGAAGCCCTTAATTTTGTCTTGGTCGTTATGTCTCTATAGCTGTTTTATATGTAGTTTAACTTTTCTACCTCAAGAGGTGTAAGTATGGTCAGAGCGGTGTATCAATCTATGCATGTTTTCACCTAAAAGTCTTCCAATTGTTAAATTGTATACTTTGCATGGAAATTTTCATACACACGCTTTAAGCACACTTATGTACTAACGCTTGATAAATGAGGCCGCAGGGGCGCATGACCAAATGAATAATGCATATTAATATAAGTTATTGACAAAACCTGGGAACGATCTTATTTTCTCTCTACACTTCGGATGATTACAGTAAATGGCCCAGGCGTCTTTAGTTCTATCTGTCCATGATCCACCACTGCTCTATTCTGCAGGTTATAGCATTTCAAGACAATCACATGGACGGTTTCTAAAAGGAACAAATGACCTGGGGAAGGAATGGATTCTCACTTAGAATTGTCATTGATTTGTGATAGATCAGCTGAGAGTGGACCAACAGATGGATGAAACTAAACAAAAAAAAAACTTAACATGATCACATCATGATTCGAGACACAAAGAAAGACACAAATAAACTGACTCGATGCATTGTTCATCTGCCTCAACCGTCACATGTTTGTGATTTTATGAGTTTACTCTGTGGGCATGTGTTAGTGGAAGGTCTGTGATTTGAATCTGTCTTAATGCGAGTGTCTTAGTGTGTGTGTGGCTGAGAAGTGACACAATATGGCACCATTACGCCACTTCTAATAACATCACATTCAGCATGGAGCCTTTCAGACCATAATAATGTCTGTATACAGTACTGTGTGCATGTAAGCACACTTGTAAATGTCTAAGGGAGGCTAAGTTACAGTGAGAAGAGTCGCAACAATGTGTGCGGCATATTCTTGTATTTTTCTTTAGAGGCTAATCACTTCGATTTAGATTTATTCCATTTCATTAAAGAAAGGTGTATTCCATGTGATATGCTAAGTGGGCCATGTTGTGCAAAAAAAATCATTAAAAACAACAAATAAGCAAAACCCTCTTGCACATATATATATATATATATATATATGTATATATATATATATATATATATATATGCTTACTGAGCCGAAGTCTCACAAGAGCTTAAAGGTCTTAAAGGATAAAAGCCAACAAAACACAACACAACAGTGTGGAGTATTTCAGAGATATTACTCTAAGAAACAATCCTCAAGTCACAGGATTGAGGCATTACAGTTATGACAATCCCATATGGAAACACCATATGTGCTCATCAATTAAACATACCAATGCATAACAAATAACCGCACAGTCTGCTGAATGACACAAAGACACACTAACACACAAAAAAAAACCACACAAAGTTTAGCTGGTGTAATGACCCATTTGGCATTGAGCAGCAGCTGTTTAGCAATCAGTTACTTGCATTATATATTTCTCCGTGACTTAGTCTGGTAGTCAAGAGTTTATTGTAAAAGACCTAGAGGTGCAGTTATATAGTAATTTATTTGAGGGGGTGAATTTGTTGTCATTGTTTTTTGGTTGTATGGGCATTGGACACATGTGCTTGTTATTAGGTGTCTCTTAGCTGCTAGTTGTGTAATTGTTCTTCATTTTTGTTTTGTTTGCATCAAATGACAACCACCTCCTCACTTTGTAATGTGTACCCATCATACAGTTTACCTGTTCAATAAATGGATGTTTATTTATTTCTCTGGCTTTATTTCTTTCTTAATAAATGGGAGAATTACTCCAGTACATTTTCATTATCTTCGTGACATAAATTCTGCTATTCGTGGTGGGAAAATATTCTGGTGTTAAATCCTCTTCAAAATGAAGAGAGCAGCAAGCCCCATGATGACAAGTAAAGCAAAAGTATAAATTGTACTTTCACTTAGGAATGTAGCAATTCATCACCATGTTGTCCAATTAGACTTCACAAACATAACTTATAAAAACGTAAATATTTCACTACTTACGCATATGTCGACCATTATGCCTTAAATGTGACACAATTAGAGTTGTGTATTTTTCATTTTGAATTCGGAGCATATTTACATATTTTCTCTCTCTGGATTTTGCTTGAAACAACATCCACCATAATAAGCATATTACTGTGTATATCTAGAATCAATTAAAAAAAATGATAATCTTTGTGACGGCTATATTTTTGGTATACGGAGCCTCCAAAATGTTCATGGTGTTTAAGGGTGCATGACCACAAATGTGCCCAAACTCTGCTCTATTCCTCTTATTCTTTGGTTATTTATTTGCTTGAAGGTGGAAGTCAATAGGTTTGGAGTAGAATAATTTGGAGTAGTCCAAGTTGGAATAAGTTGATACATTTTAAACAAAACAGGAAAAAAAGATATATATCAAATTAAGTTCAATAAACATTTTTGTCAAAGTTCCAAGAAAAGAACAAATATTGGCAATAAATATGTACTTGATTCACAAGTTTTATAACCAATTGTGAGAATTTCTACAGAATCTAATTAAAACTAATAAAACTATTAAAAAAAACTACTAAATCAAAACATTTCATGCAATGCTTATACCTAGTGGAAGCGCACATGAATGCGGTCCCGAAACAGCACTTCAGACAATTTGGGCTTCAGCATCTATTGGCATGATCATCCTCTGCAGGTTTAAAGCGCATCCTGAATGTACTCAATAAATTGTGGTTTGGCATGTGGTCGCCCTCGGATGGTCTGGAGGCCAATTGATTGCAACCAGAGGATGATTTCCTTACAGCTATGCTGTTTGTGACACATGCATTGTTTTTTGACGTAACAGTGTGTTTTATTGAACTATTCGGGTCAATATTCTTTGTAAAAAGTGCAATTCCACATGCAAGTGGACATTTGTAAATATTCTCATATCGTTACTGTCTTGTGAAAAAATTGTATCTCCAATTTTGTCATTTTTATTGGGATGTCTATAACACAGACGTAAAACATTCACGTAAAAATTTAAAATCTGAAAATAATGTACTTAAGTGTTTTTCTCAGGACAGCGATGATATCTGCTCCCCAAAAATTCTAAAATATTGATATTCCAAATCCATTCGTTATCCGAGCTGCATCTCCTCACGAGGGCCGTTGGCGTGCTGCAGTCCCTGTAGTATGTGGGGTACACCCTGAACTGGTCGCCAGCCAAACACATATAGAACAAAAACATTAATAATAATAATAATAATAATATTGCGATTGGCTGGCAACCAGTTCAGGGTGTACCCCGCCTACTGCCCAAAGACAGCTGGGATGGGCTCCTGCACCCCCCGCTACCCTAGTGAGGAAAAGCAGCTTAGATAATGGAAAATAATAGTAATAATAATAAACACAATAAGATTGCAAGCAGTGATGTTTAGCCAGTCCAAAATAAGACCTCTACATTATGAAGCTGAATGTGAGCTACACAGTTGGTGAAGGCAAGCTGGAGTCAATTCGCCATACCCAGCAAAATGCACTTTTAATTAGTGGAGTTGTGTAATTTGTCCTTTGACCCTGCCATGGACAGTGAAAACAGTGAAGGCAGTGCCACGCAAGCAGATTTTCACGTGCATGTGTCTGTACCACTGCATTTTGAGGACACTGATTTAGGCTACATTCACACTGTAGTCCACATTGAGCATCATGCTCCAATTTGGATTTTTGTTCAATCTTATCTATTCATGTACTCGTTCACATTACAAAAACAACCGTGACTGCTAATGCGAATACAAGGAGTCCCTGAAGTGGCACGCTTGCACATAAAGCACAGTGTCAAGTGATCTATTTATGGTCATTTAATGGCCAATTCTACTAAATGATGACGTCACATCATTGTTGCGTGTAATAAATCAATCATATGCGTGGCTGAATTACATCTATCACCACAAATGTCCACTTTATGCTTCACATTTTAAGTAGTATAAAATTTAAATACAACAACTGTTACTTCAAACAATTAATCAGATTCACCAACGATGTCATTGGTCTCCTGAGCATTTTCTCCCACCCGCGTGGAGCATATATTGAATTTTCATGACATATAGGTTTTCACTGGCATGTAAACTTTTTTCATATTTAGGCAGTGTTGGGTAAACCTGATAGCATTGACATTTTCACACCAGTAGCAATGTACCCTGATGGGATGTTGTGGAAATTTGTGTTGGCATGACAATAAAATACTGCCCAGCATCGCTTTTGTGGCAAGTCATATAGAAGGGAACGTTACTATGGGTTATTACCAGTGTTGATCATCAATGCATTTCTGAAATTAAGACCAAACTAAATCCAAGTGAATCTTTCCCTTCTCATGCTGCATTTCATGATCCGTCAGCCTTTTAGTGGTTTTCAAAATTGTGGAGATATCATCCCAAATGCAGGTATAAACAGATCAAGGTCACACGGTGATGTGATAGTGAGAAATATATGCCACAAAAGAGTTTTTTAATCCATACAATCACCCACTTTAAAAGGAAGGACAAGAATATGAATATTGAATATCTAAAGATTATAGAAAAAATAGAAGAATATGAAACATTTATAGATCTCAGTATTTATAATGTCCTTAATATTCTTGATGATCTTACATGTAAAGCTAGATTTCACTGACAAGTTTAATGTTGTTTTGATGGCAGACTAGACTCTGACTTGCCTGCGACCATGCATTTTAGAAAGTACACACCCAAATCTCAAATTGAATTAAAAAACATGGTTAAAATTGATATTATGAATACTCAACTCTCGCAAGAACTCAAACTCAAGGACTTCAGATCAGGGATTATTTCAAGGATTATTATCAGCTAAAGTGTATTGGAGATTTATTTGTCTGACGGGTTATGGCGAAGAGGAAAATGTCAGAACCGGGTCAATTTTCATATAATTTGCCATTAAAAGGTTCAGGACATGTTTTTCTTTTGTTTGTTTGACTATTAACAATGGTTAACTTATTTTTTAAAGTATAATGATGGATTAAAAACGACAAGTTCTTACTTGAATGTTTTTATGCATGTCGACACTTTGGCTCTTCATTAATATTCCTTGGAAAAATGGCCACGAGCCTTCCAGAACATACATACAAAAGACTAGCGCAAAGTGCAGTCTAACGGTGTGCATGGGTGGAGTTTTCTCTGTTTTGGTGTTTTGCGAGGCTTTGCGAAGGTTGAATTGGGCATATAGAGACATTTGCGCCTTTGTGGGATGGAAGTAGACTTTTCCCGGCCAATCCTCGCGCAATTCCTCATTTGCATCAAGATCAGGGCGTTCCCAGACCAGTATGCTCTAGTACGCCGTGCCTAACAGTGCAAAAACAGAAATAGACTTGCTTGAGAGCGTGCTTGATGTTGGTAGGCAATCTGCAAGCTCTCCCCTGGCGGATGATGTAGTCAGCCATGCACGTGACAAAGGCAGGGACCAGCTTGCACCCCCTATTGTGCGCCTATGTGTGAACCCCCCTATTAAAACATTTTGATAATTATCATCTGTTCAATGAATTGATTTCTGCAATGATTCACAAGGACTGTCCGACGCTAGTGGTCCTATTAAAGAGCGGCTTTTTGTGAGCCTAAAATGTAATCTACCTTTTGTAAAACACATTTGCGGATGCATCAGGAACGCTCTGTGAGGTGCAGAATGTCTACAAAATTCACAAATTGAACTAGACGAGAGCTCCCCAACCACTGAGCTAATTTTGAAAAGTGACAGGCTTCTCTTTGTTACATCCATCTGTGATGGACTCGAGAGTTGTGCAGCGGATAATCTCTGACTTGTACGGATCAAGCACCACTGTTTGGGACAGGCACGATCCATGGAACAGTGCGTGATCACATTAAAACAACATGATTAGTAAAAATTCACTTTAGTAGAAGCAGATGAAATTGAAAACCCACATGGATCACAAGTTGACTGTATTGGAGCATTTTGGCAATGTGAGGTGAAACCAGTCCGCAAATTAATTATAAAGGATTTTTTTCTGTGTCTTGTCTCAACACCGTCATTTCAGACTCAGATGTCAAGGAAGCTGCCAACATCCGGAACGAACATGCCCCCTCCGCAACCCTCGTGGTGGCGTAGCGGCTACCTTGACTTCTGTTTTTGACCTTCCGGCTGGCTTTATCACAGTTTTAATGGACATTATATAGCTTACTACCAAAACGCTAGTTAATTACACCATCATTGTATGACACGACATAAGTCTCCGGCGTTTGTGGCGACTAGTGGCTAGCAGCTAGCTGTTAGCATCAGCAACAATTGCAAGCTCCCCAACACCGGTTGCCGTTCTTCAAAATTTATGGACGTGTATGAAGCGGTTGGGGGCCACTGAACTAACCATCCCCGGTAAGAAAATCAAGATGTGTCTGTTTTTATCCCAAGCGCAAACTACTTACCGTTACCAAATTGTCAGATGATTCAGGGGCGAGCAACACCGTGTGCCGGAATGCCCAGACAGGCGCTACACACCCCCAATCACACTTGACAAAACTTGCGGCCGCAC